>NC_080634.1:117707719-118000219 GCF_027579445.1 Ammospiza nelsoni
GGGAGTTTTCCTCTGCAGCTCCAGGGGACGAGGCAGCTGCTCCTCTGGCAATGCAGGGGGCAAAGGCTGCTCTGCTGTCCCAGCACCTCAGATTGGATCCAGGCAGGAATGCTTGGCTCCTCCCCTGGGCGGAGCCTGGGCTGAGCCCTTATTCAGCCATGCCCAGGAGGAAAGGGCGTCAATTTACGCTCCCTAAACCTGCTTGGTGAGCTCCACCTCATGTGATGTCAAACCTCGTTCTGTCCTTCTTACAGACAGAAAAATAAATAAATTAAAGTCTTGGGGAAGCCGTGGGTCCTGCTTACAGCCCTTGTTCCTTCTCTGTTGCTGCAGGGATGACGTGCCAGGCTCGCAGCTCCTACATCACCAGTGAGATCCTCTGGGGCTATCGCTTCACGCCCGTGCTCACGCTGGAGGACGGGTTTTACGAGGTTGACTACAACAGTTTTCACGAAACCTACGAGACCAACACCCCCGTTTACAGTGCCAAAGAGCTGGCAGAGATGGCCAGCCGAGCAGAACTGCCCCTGACCTGGTCTGTTTCCAGCAAGCTGGACCAACACGCTGAGCTGGAAACGGAGGAGGAGGAGAAGAACCAAGAAGACCAAAACGAAAGAAACGGAGACGTGGCCAACTTGGAGAATGAGTCCAAAGTGTAGGACCAGGGGAGAAATAAAGGCCACCTCCTTTATCTCCTCCCTCTCTGCTCCCTGTTCCTTTCTGCAACACGCCTTTAATTAATTTTCTCTTCCTGTTATTGGTAACTCACGGAAAATAAACATTTTAGATCAGAAATCCCAAGTTCAACCCCAGACTAAGCCAAGGCGTGGGTTAAAGCTGCAACACCCACCAGGGATGGTGGAATTCCCTGCGGCAGTGACTGGTGGCCCCTCTCCAGTGCAGACCTCCAGGTTTATCCACATCAACCACACAAAAACCAATCCCTGAACGCAGAGGAAATGGATGCAAGGGGTTTTAAAGGAGAGACTAATTAATGCCCATCAAAGCAATGGGCCTTGACTGAGTTTTTATGTATTTCAGGACACTTTCATAGACTGGGTGACAGTGGAATGGGCCTTGCAGCTTTAAGAGGAAGGTGAGCAGAGGGACCTGCAATCCCACACGACCCTGTACATATGCCTTATGTAACTATTTCTCTCTACATTTAGTAATAAACGCCGCATGTACAAAAGTACTGTAGTAAAGAACTTCTAAATAATGTACACAGCTGTGTAATTAATGTAGGTTTAGAAACAGAGCTCTAGAAATATTGGGATGCAAAAACCAACTACCCGTCGAGTAGGCATTTCTCTTCAAATATTTGCAGTGTAAAATTGATTTTAATTTCTTTTTCTTTCCCCTCCCCTCTATGACTCTTCGAGTGGGTAACATTTTCTTCAGTGTACCAGACTGGCAGCTATTTAGAGTACCTCACTGTTGGCCAAACAGATTGTTTCACTCACTCTAAAAAGCCATAAGTCTGGGAGAGGGCAGGGTAGAGAATTGTACTCCTGACATACTGTGAAAATGTTTACAAATAAGGCAAAACCCTTCCTGGTTACTCTTTTCTGGGGGCAGTTCAACTGAAAAATTGAGGCTGTGGCAAACTCATGGCTAACCAGAATTTCCTGTGTACTCTCCATAGAGCAAGCATGTGTCATGTGGAGGTGTTATCCTTAACGTGCAATATCCAGGGAATCTGCTCCCGTGGGATCTCAGTGGAGCAGTCTGCTACACACAAAAAATACCCACACACACACAAGCCATTGAAAAATGAATGTTGCACCTCAGCCAGTAGATTTTAGCCACTTCAGCTGGGAAAGAAGCAGCTGGATTTCGTGTGGAGCTGGAATCCGTGACGTTTGCAATGTGCTGGTGCTGAGGGCGCGGGGGGCACGACGTCCCTGGGGGTGTCCTTCCACCAGGATTCCCAGGAGAACACACAGAAGGGTCCTGCCAGGCTCAGGGGAGCCCTTCCTCAGTGAGTTCCTCCACCTTGGGTGGCTCCTGGTTGTTGTAAATCCCTGGAAATCCCTGGGCATTCCATCCATGGGGCAGAGGGAACTCACATCACTTCCACGGGAGTGGGAGAGCTCCACCAAGAACAGCATTTCTGCCAGCAAAGGAGGAGAAGCTGCAGCCTTAATTCCTTAATTTTGGGGGGGGGTTGTTTCATGCCTGCCTACTCCACGAAGAAAGAAAACACTGAAGAGAATCCGAAGCTTTTTTGTTGTTGTTTTTTTTTGTACAGAAAACTTTACGTTTAAATAAAAGAGAAAAAAAAATAAACCTCAGGAGAAACTTGGTGGGCAGGTGGAAAATTTGCACTGTGATATAGCTTTGGCATTAAATTCACACCTCTTTTCTTTATTTTTCTTTTAATTTTCTTTGGTTTTGCTGGTACAACTGCCCCTTGCTAATTTTCAGAGAGGGTGGCTGATCTGGGGGGGCCTCCAGGTGAGGAGGGCCTGGGGAAGGGATGGGAAGGATTGCACACCAGGGCAGATCAGGCTGGATGGGAAGAGGTTTTTATGGTTTTAGTGTTGACCATTTTCCCCTAAAAGGCATTCCCAGGATGCAGGGAATGGTGCAGGATGAGGATTTTTGGGCGGATGATTCTGGTGAAGGTTGGAACATTTCTGAGACAGATCTAGGCCTCAAGCTCATCCTGCTGCCCCAGCATCAGCCCCGTGCTCCAGCCCATCCATCCCCACCCCCGTGGCTCCCCAGCAGGGCTGATGAGGGTTTTTTAGAGTTTTTTTAGGGTTTTTTGTGGGTTTTTGGGGCTCCAGAGCCCCTCTGGAAGCGTTGGGGCCGCTCGCGCGCGTCCGTCCCACCAAAGGTGCATGAGCTGAAAGCAAAGCTTTCCCTCCGAGGACAAACCTGCTTTTTGCTCTCACAATTCACTGGGCCACTCTAGAAGTCGTTGCTGCAGGTTGAGAACATTCATGGTGCAGCTCAGGGCCCTGATGAAACCTTTTTTTTTGGTGTCCTTCAGCACGGAAAAAGAGAATTTCCGCCACTGGGGCATGCGCATGTGTAAGCTTTATTTCTGTGAATAGGGCACTTACAGCTTAAGGTGTGTGTGTGTTCTGTCTTTCTCTCCCCCCCTGTATTTTCTTGTCTTTGGTATCCATGTAGTATGGACTGTAAAGTTTATGAGATCTCATTTTTGTAACATAAGCTTTAAAAAAAAAATATTATAGAAGCCTCCAAAGCTTTCAAACGGGGAAGCTTCACGTAAACTTTGTACTAGAATGTCCCTATCAAACACCTCTATTTTTCTACAATGATTGATTAAGCAGTTTAACAATGTATTTTGTGTCAATGATTTCAACTGAATTGGTACGAAGACAATTAAGAATTGAATGCTGTTAATTAACAATGGATTTTCAAGCCGTATATCCTGAGTGGTGTTTTCATTGACAGTCAATAATTTCACCCAGGAATCTCAGCTCTTAGTCCTGAACAATCTCTGAGGAAAGCTCAATTCCCTGTGGGAATATTTGTGGCAAATGACAATTAAGGGATGTGGCTAATGTAACATCTTAATGTTATTGGGTTCATAATTAATCCAGACCCATTACACTTCTATTATATATTAGTGAATATTCATTTACTAATATATTTTAATGTTTTTTTTTCTTGGATTATCTCATGATTTCTAGGAGAGAAAGGATTTCCAGAGGTAAATGTGAGCTCTCAGTTACTTCCCGGAGCTCTCAATTCCTTCTTCACTAAATTGCTGACTGAGAATGTGACCTTCAGCAAATATCCCAAGCTCAGCTTTACCATTTCCCAACAAATTCCACCTTATCAGAATTAAAATAAATCACCAAAATGAATTGGAAGCATCACCCAAGAATGCAGATGTCCTGGTGGGTGTCTATAGCTGTTCTGATCTGCATCTTTGCCCTACAGCACCAAAGCCATCGGAGCCACCCCAACAAATTCAGCAGCTGCCAAACCCAGGAGGGACAAAAAAGCTCTTGAAGTTCACTTCAGGTTTTTGGTTTCAAGTCTGGGTTGCTCATGTTCCTCTGTTGGAGTTAAAGAGGACACTTAGGCCTTCCAAAACCAGGGAAGGATGAAATTCCTGAAATCCCTGTTCTGTTCCCAGCCACAGGGCAAGGAGAAGGTCTGGAATCAGAGCTCCCTTCAGCCCAGAGATGTCCAAAACCACATCCCACTTCTCCCAAAAAACAAACCCAAGAGCCACAAGAGCACTGAGAGCCCCAGCCCCTCTGCCAAGGGCTGCCTTGCTCTGGAATTCTCCCAACAGCCCAGCTTGCTTCACCTCTGGGTGTGGAATGATCCCTGCCCCTGGCAGAGGGGTGGAACTGGATGATCTTTAAGGAGACTTCAAACCCAAACCATTCTAGGATGCTGTGATTCTGTAATTCCAGGATTCTGTGAAATTTTGGGGTTTTTTTAATGGAAGAATGGAAAATCCCCCATTCCCTGGGCCCAGCCCACCCACCAAGGCATTTCCAGGTAAAAGGCAGCCCTCAGGATAATGCCCAGGTTTGTCACCTCCTCACTGTCCAGCAGAGCACAGCCCTGGGAGGATGCACTCTGTCATCCCCAGAAAACCTGGGATCTCTGTCCCTCCTGCTTTTTGGGAGATTTGAAGTGGTGAATTTATTTCATTTCCTCCAGTTCTTTGATGTGGGTGTGGATGAGAGGCTCAGCATAATTCGTCTCCTGCGCTTTGGGCACCTCGGACATTCCTTTAGCAGCCACCACCAGAACTCCTGGCTGTCAAACATTAATTTTTTACCGTTGTGGCACTCCCTGCCCATCAAAATATCTTTCTTTTCAGAATATCAACCTCCTTAACACCAGGTTACCCCACTCAGGCACTTTTTTTAGGCCATAAATCAAACCTAAAACAGGAGGAGTTGGCTTCTCTTCCCCTCTTGTTCCCTCAGCTCCCAAACACCTCTTTGGAAAGAAGCACATGGAGAGCAAGCATAAATCTGGGTTTGAGCTGTAAATAATTGTTAAAGACAAGACCTGAGAGCTGTAGTTATTTGTTAACCATTTCCTGAGTGGATTTTAAACTCCTAGGCTTTGGTATTTTGGAGGGGAGAGGTGGTGCCAGACGCTCACAAAGTCATTTTGTGGGTTCAGCTTTTCTTTCTCCTGATTTATTCTCACAGTTTTATCAGATCCTCTGGATTTCCAGAAATTATAATCCAGTGGCAACTCCAGCACAGAGGTGCAGTTATTTTAAGTTATTTTAAGTTATTTTACCACTTCCACTGCCCTGTTTGTTGCCTGTTAATGCTCCAAGAGTTTCCCATGGAGACCCCAGAGACATCACATCCAAAAATAGAGTTCCAGAGGGACTGGGATCTTCCTCTTTCACCACAAGTGTGAAATCTGCTTTCTATTCCAGGCAAATTCACAGCTACAAACCACAGCTCATCCCTCCTTCCCCCCAGCTCACGTGCCATCCACACAGAGTGAAAACTTCAGGGTTTCTGGTAACATCAGCTGCTTTTAGGAATTTTTTGTTCACAGGGCAGGAATGCGGAGAGCTCTCCCTACTGGTTTTTCCTTTTTTCTTTTTGTAAATCAAAGGCAGCAGCTCCAAACTCACAGCTGAAGCTGTTTTCCCTCAGATCATCACAGGCAATCATTTGCACCGACTTTCCTGGAGAATTTAAGCTGTGAGAGCTGCTGGGGAAGTGTTATCCCACCAAGTTTTCCTTCATGTGTTGGATTGGAGTCCTCTGGACTCCTTCCAGCTCAGGCAAGGAGCGTTCCTGGCTCACCAGGATGGATCCTCACAGTCACCTTCCCTGGCCACATCCCCACCATCACATCCCAAATCCCTCACTGGAGCGTCCCATCCCTACCACAGCTCTTCAGTCTTCCCAAATCTTCCCAAAATGTAACTCTGATCAAATTAAAAACAGCTTTTTTTAAATAAAGAAGATTATGATGAGACCATGAGAAGTCTCTAATGTGAGAAGATCAGTGAGATTTGGGCTGGGGAGCCCAAACTGTCACAGTTTGGAGTCACTCCAAGGAATCCTGCTCAGATGGTGGTGGAAGTTGTTTCCTTTTCCCAGCAACATTCCTGGTTCAGCTGGGTAGGATCCTGGAGCTGAACATGGACCAGCTCTTCCCAAAATCCCTTGGAATTGGTTGGGAGGGACCTCAAATCCCAGTGCCACCCCTGCCATGGCAGGGCCACCTCCCACTGTCCCAGTGTCCAACCTGGCCTTGGGCACTGCCAGGGATGGAAACTCAAAATATTCCTGGAAAAGAGGAATAAAAATGAGTGCAAAACCCACAGATGGAGCCAAGAAAATGCCTGGGCACAGGGCAGGAATCAGAAATTCAAAGTTCAGCCATGCCGAGCCATTTTTCACAGCTTAATGTGTCGTTTCTCTGATACGCACAACATTCCTATTAAAAAATATGCTAAATAAAGCATGACCAAAATTATTGCTTAAAAATGTTGGCCAGACAAATCATCACCACAGAATTCCTGTTAATAAATACATTAAATAAAGCACGACCAAATTTATTGCTCATAATTCTTGGCTGGACAAGTCACCACCATGAAATCTCTATGATGAGGACAGACAAGGGAGAAAATTCACAATTTCAACCTCACACAGAATTTTTCCCCCTTGTGAAATGCAGGAAAGTAACTCCAAGAGAGAAGCCATTGTTTCTAACTTCCCTGGATTCAAAAGAAAGAGGGATCTGTTCAATGCACAAAAATCATTTGGCCTCTCCAAGACTCCAACTTCATTTTTGTCACCAAAAGTGACTCTGAAATTCCCCAGGAAACTGGCGGAGAAAAGGGTGGGTGTGGCTTTATTTCATCAAATTTAAATAATAAATTCCATTTTCTTTTTTAGGCAGTGTTTGTTCTCTCTTCGTGTCAGTTCTGACTGATTTGCCATAAAAACGTGACCTTCCAAGAGTATTTCTAGTTTTGTAACAAAGTCATTTGTTTTAGGTCTTTAATTATCAATTACTGAGGAATCTGTAGATTAGAGCTGATAATTAAAACAAGAGCAATCCAGTGAACTGTTTCAGAGAAAAAAAATCCCAAAAATTAAATCCCAGCACTTCACAGATCAGAACGGAATCTTCCATTCACAGTTGTTTTTTTCCCCCCCTCACATTTCCAAAATAAATTAATGAAGCATTTTGCTGCGAGAACAAATGTTTTGTTCATCTGGAGATTTGCTTGAAATAAGCTGAAAAAACCCCATTTTTGCTCAACTTTGCAGATAATGAACAAATTCAGGCATCAAATTAAATCAGATCTCCTACTGTAAAATGGAATAGGCATTAATTTTTGTTTTTTTAATAAAAAACACTGCTGGAGATATCTGGAAATGAAGAAATCTACCCTTAAAATGAGTCAGTCACTGCCAGACTTTGATCACAGATAAAATTAAATTTGACAATTTATTCCGTTCTATTCCCAATCTGACATTCTGTACATTTTCATCCCAAAAAAATGGATTTTGGGAAGGTTTTGCACCAAAATGTCAAGGACCCACTTGGGATTTAGGAAGTGGAGGCTCAAATTCCTGCTGGAACTGACTCAGAGAGAGTTTTTTAATCTTGGAATATCTTAAATATGGAATTGCAGATGTTCAAATCACATCTCCTTCCTCACCTGGCAGATTCCACCCAGCAGGGTGCAAATTATCAAAGTGGAGGAGGAAAAAGGAGAAAAGAGGGAAAAAGAAAGAGAAAAGGCAAAGGAGGGGGGGAAAAAAGAAGGAAAATTTAAAATGGGAGAAAATTAAAAAGGGAAAAAAGGGGGAGGGTGGGAAAGGGGGAAAAGGGAGAAAATGAAAAAAAGAAAAATTGCCAAAAAAGGAAAGGGAAGAAGTGGAAAAGAGGAAAAGTGGAAAGAGGAGGAAAGGAAACTGGAAAGATTAGGGGAAGGGGGGAAGTGGGGAAAAAGGAAACAAAGAAAAGGGAATAAAGGGTAAAAGGGAAGAAGGAGAAGAGAGAAAATGGAAAATCTGCAAAAAATGAGAAAGGAAAGAGGGGAAGACAACAGAAAGGAAAAACTCATTCCCAGAAGGATAAGAAATAATAATGTATAACCAAATATAAAACTCATTTTTTCTGTATTTCTGCCTGAATCCCAGAAGCTGAACAATAACAGGACTGGGTTAGAAACTCAGGAAATTGTATCTGCCTTAAAAATACTCACAGAGCAATTTAGGAATAAAGTAATAAAACAATGTTTGCTCAAATCATCTCAGTAAATAAACAGGAACCATCAAAATCCCTGATTTTCCAGGGAAGTTTGGGTCACTCCTGGCTGTCCCTGGCCCTGTCCTGTCAGGTAAGAGCAGATTTGAGGCAGAAATAATTCCAATACACCTGCAGTGGGTAAAGATCAGAGTATTCCATTTAAAAAGCACATAAAATAATGGATTTAGAGAGCAAATCAAAGAAAAAAATATGTGAAAATGGGTTCTAGGAAAATACTTTAAAATGAGGTGATCTCAGTCTCTGGGACAACCTGAAAGCTGCTTTTGCACTGTTTCAGGGAGCTTTTTCTCCCATTAAATCAATGTTTATTTCTCTTTATGCCTCCTCTAAATGTTGCACCAGCAGATTATCATGGAACACTACAATCAGCTTTCAAATGACAAAATATTTCTTTAAATGTGCTGTATAATTGGGGAAAATTTAATTTTAATTTACCAGAACTCATTTTCTCAATGAGAACTCAGCTTTTTATTCCACCCCTTGTCCTTGGTCTTTGTCCTGCACTAAATCCTGCCCATCCTTTGGGCCACATCCCTGCTCCTCACTGCTCAAATTCTTCAGAATTTACCTCTGGAAAACCCATGAGAATGAGCTCTAAACCTTATTTGATCATTATTTGGAGTGGAATAAACTGAATTGAAGCCGTTGAAATTTGGAGTGAAGCGCCACAAACTGATTCTGCGCAATCAAACAAATCCACTTCAAATTATTCCAGCAGCTAATTTAGATAAATTCCCCCAAGCAGACAAATCTCAGCTACAAAGAGAGACAGAGATAACAGAACAATATGAAAAGGCAGCAATGCAGAATTTTTGTTAAATTAGATAAGGCTTCGATATCAGTAAATACCATTATTATGGGTTTTGTAGCACTAAAAACATAGAAGTTTCAAGGAGGAAAATTAGATCTATACATAAAACTATAATGTTTATTATTTATGGAGAGTTACTCTCCAATGCAGAAGAAAAGAACACTTTTGATAATTTACACTTTTCATTTATAATGTAGAAATTTGCATTTAAATATAAATTCCATTTGAATTTCTGGGCCCTGAGTGTGAGTGGAGCTGTAGGAACAGACAAGGGAGGAGGGAGAAGGATTTGAGTTTCCCCCACGTCAGAGGATGGGGTGGGACAGAAATGGGGACGGGTGGGGAGGAGAGAAGGGATCCAGGAGAACACAGGAGCTCCCCCAGCACTCTCTGGAGAGAAATCCTCTGAGGAAGAGCTGCAGGAGCAGCTCCAGAGGGAAGATCTCCAGGAGGTGCCACTGCAGAAACCCAGAGGGAGGGAGAACCCAGGAGGTTTGGAGTTCCAAAGGCTCCAGGGCTTTTGAGTGTTCCAAAAGCTCCAGGAGGTTCGGGTTTTCCAAAGTCTCCAGGGGGTTTGGGTGTTCCACAGGCTCCAGAAGGTTTGGAGTTCCAAAGGCTGCAAGGAGTTTGGGTGATCCCAAGGCTCCACGATTTTGGGTGTTCCAAAGGCTCCAGGAGGTTTGGAGTTCCAAAAGCTCCAGGACTTCGGGTGTTCCAAAGGCTCCAGGAGGTTTGGTGTTTCCAAGGCTACAGGAGGTTTGGTGTTCCAAAAGTTCCAGAAGGTTTGGGTGTTCCACAGGCTCCAGGAGGTTTGGAGTTCCAAAGGCTCCAGAAGGTTTGGTGTTCCTAAGGCTCCAAGAGTTTTGGGTATTCCAAAGTCTCCAGGAGGTTTGGGTGTTCCAAAGTCTCCAGGAGGTTTGGGTGTTCCAAGGCCTCCAGGTGAAGGTTTGGTGTTCCAAAGGCTCCAGGAGTTTTGGGTGTTCCAAAGGCTCCAGGAGTTTGGGTGATCCCAAGGCTCCACGATTTTGGGTGTTCCAAAGGCTCCAGGAGGTTTGGAGTTCCAAAAGCTCCAGGACTTCGGGTGTTCCAAAGGCTCCAGGAGGTTTGGTGTTTCCAAGGCTACAGGAGGTTTGGTGTTCCAAAAGTTCCAGAAGGTTTGGGTGTTCCACAGGCTCCAGGAGGTTTGGAGTTCCAAAGGCTCCAGAAGGTTTGGTGTTCCTAAGGCTCCAAGAGTTTTGGGTATTCCAAAGGCTCCAGGAGGTTTAGGGTTCCAAAGTCTCCAGGAGGTTTGGGTGTTCCAAGGCCTCCAGGTGAAGGTTTGGAGTTCCAAAGGTTCCAGAAGGTTTGGAGTTCCAAAGTTTCCAAGGAGTTTGGGTGTTCCAAAGGCTCCAGGAGGAGGTTTGGTGTTCCCAAGGTTCCAGGAGTGTTCCAAAGGCTCCAGAGATTTGGTGTTCCCAAGGCTCCAGGAGGTTCAATGTTCCAAAAGCTCGAGGAGGTTCGGTGTTCCAAAAGTTCCAGGAGTTTTCGGTGTTCCAAGGGTTCCAGGAGGCTTGGTGTTCCAAAATCTCCAAGGGGTTTGATGCTCCAAAGTCTCCAGGAGCTTGGTGTTCCAAAGGCTCCAGGAGTTTTGGGTGTTCCAAAGGCTCCAGGAGTTTGGGTGATCCCAAGGCTCCACGATTTTGGGTGTTCCTAAGGCTCCAGGAGGTTTGGAGTTCCAAAAGCTCCAGGACTTCGGGTGTTCCAAAGGCTCCAGGAGGTTTGGTGTTTCCAAGGCTACAGGAGGTTTGGTGTTCCAAAAGTTCCAGAAGGTTTGGGTGTTCCACAGGCTCCAGGAGTTTGGGGTGTTCCAAAGGTTCCAGGAATTTTGGAGTTCCACAGGCTCCAGAGGTTTGGTGTTCCAAAGGCTCCAGGAGGTTTGGTGTTCCCAAGGCTCCAGGTTTGGTGCTCCAAAGGCTCCACAAGTTTGGGTGTTCCACAGGCTCCAGGATGTTTGGGTGTTCAAAAGCTTCAGGAGGTTTGGAGTTCCACAGCCTCCAGGAGGTTTGGTGTTCCAAAGGCTCCAGGAGTTTGGGAATTCCAAAAGTTCCAGGAGGTTTAGGTGTTCCAAAGGCTCCAGGAATTTTGGAGTTCCACAGCCTCCAGGAGGACTTTTGGTGTTCCAAAAGCTCCAGGAGTTTGGGTGTTCCAAAGACTCTGGGACTTTTGGTGTACCCAAGACTCCAGGAGGTTTGGTGTTCATAAGGCTCCAGGAATTTTGGAGTTCCACAGGCTCCAAGGGGTTTGGGTGTTTCCAAGGCCCCAGGAGGTTTGGGTGTTCCAAAACCTCCAGGAATTTTGGGTGTTCCAAAGGCTCGAGGAGGTTTGATGCTCCCAAGGTTCCAGGAGTGTTCCAATGGCTCCAGAGGTTTGGGTGTTCCAAAGGCTCCAACACCAAGCTGGGGCACACGGGGGAATTGTATTTTCAGGGTACCCCCTGGCAGGAAGGAATGATGGATCTGAGTCCATGTTCTCAGAAGGCTAATTTATTATTTTATTACACTATATTATGTTAAAGAATGCTGTACTAAACTATACTAAAGAATACAGAAAGGATACAGACAGAAGGCTAAAAAGATAATAATGAAAACTCCTGACTCTCTCCAGAGCCCTGACACAGCTTGGCCCTGATTGGCCAAAGAGTGAAAACAACTCACAGCAGAATCCAATGGAACAATCACCTGTGGGTAAACAATCTCCAAACACATTCCGCATGTGAGCACAACACAGGAGAAGCAAATGAGATAAAAATTGTTTTCCTTTTTCTCTGAGGCTTCTCAGCTTCCCAGGAGAAGAACCCTGGGCGAAGGGATTTCTCAGAGGATGTGAATGCCACACGGGGGAGCGTCCCAGGATTTTCCTGCAATCTCTCCCATCCCTTCTGCTCCAGGGACAGCACAGGGGACAAGGGACAGCTCGATGTTCTGAGGGAGGAGCAGGAGGGAGATGTGGAGAGAGCTCGTGCTGTAGAAAATGTCACCAAACCCACACAGCCAGGCGCTCCTTTTTCCACTCATTTTTGCCCTCCATATCCTCATCCTGTCTCAAAGACTGGAAAACCCCCTGTCCTTGCCCATTAAAAATCAGAATTGCATCAGAAGGGTGGATGGATTTCCTAAGGGTTTTATTCCTTTCTTTTTTGTGGCTCCCTTTAAATTCTTCCCTTTCTTTGAGCTTTATCTCCCTCGGGAGAAAAGGAGGAGACAACCAAAACTCCCTGAGGCACCAGCCAGGAGCCCTTCCAGGGGCAGGGATGGGAGGCAATTAAAGGGAAAAAAAAACCCAAAAGTAAAATTCATTTTCCTTTTCCATGAGTTTTTTTTTGTTTGTTTGTTTTTTTGTTTGTTTTTTTTTTTTTTTTTTGTTTGTTTGGTTTTTTTTGTTCTACAAAATTCTGGCTGCTTTTCAGCTTTTTCCAAACGTTGACAATTGTGGATTATTTGGAAGTTTGCTTGAGGTAAGAATTGCCAGGCCAGAGGTTGAATTTATCTGAACTGCAGGGGAGAGGTGGGCAAGGCAGAGATGGATTGGAGAGAAACCTGGAGCTGGCAGCCTGATAATCAGAAACTGCCAGGGCAGACGAAGCTGGGGCCTTAAATAATATTTAAAAATTAATAACTGGAGGGAGCTGGAACTGGATGAGTTTTAAGGTCTTTTCCAACCCAAAACATTCTGTGATTCCATAGGAGTGGAGGTCAAACACTGCACCACATCCCCTCTGCACTGAATATTCAGATTGAATGATTGGATTCAAATTGTTCTTGCTAAAAATCATGAAAAAAGAGTAAAAATTTGAGCAAATTCTGTGTACCAAAAAAACCCCTCAATCCTGGGACTATGAATCTTTAAAACACAAATCAAGCCCTACACCTGAGGGTATATATTATATTATATTATATTATATTATATTATATTATATTATATTATATTATATTATATTATATTATATTATATTATATTATATTATATTATATTATATTATATTATAATCCTATCATATTATATTACAATACATTACATAACATTACATTACATTACATCACATTACATTCTATACATATAATGTATTTATATGTATTTTATATGTATTATATACATTATATTATGTACATAACACATATGAAATAAAAAAAACCTGAAAATCAGACTCTGAGTTTTATTTTTTTCTGGAGAAAAAAAAAGAGCAGGAGAAAGAAAATTTTCTGTTATTCAGTCCCCTGCTGGTATTAAAGAGCTGAATGCACTCAGATCCAGTTTTATATGATGTCAACAGATTATTAATCTGTTATTTTTATTTATATTAGTATTAATAAAAATTTAAATAATAATAAATCATAATAGAAATAATATTATAATTTAAAATTATATTTGAAAATAAAAATAAAAATATTTTAATGTTTTACAATAAAATAAAAATTAAATTTAAATTATTATAATGATAAAAACTTAAATTATAATAAAATAATTTTAATTAATATGTTATTTAATTAATAGTAACATTAATTAAATAATTAATTTTGCATCACATAACTCCTGGAAAAGGGACAGAGATGGCAAAAAGAATCACTGACTTTTCAGGGAAAATTATCACCTTGCACAGAACTCAGGCAAAATTTGCCTTTATACAAATAAATCATGAACCCACACCCTCTAAAACCAGGAACACGATATTTGCATTAGCACCGTGAGGTTGCTGATAAATGTTTTGCTAAAATGTGCTGGAAGGAGAACAAGAAAACAACATTTTAATCAGTGTTTGAGTTCTGTTTGGTTGGTTGTTTGGGGTTTTTTTTTCCTTATTTTTTGTGGGTTTTGTGGGTTTTGGTGGTTTTTTTGTGGGTTTTTTTTTTGTTTGGTTGGTTGCTTGGGGTTTTTTGTTTTGGTTTTTGTTTCTAATTTTTGGGTGCTTTTTTGTGCTTTTTTTGTGGCGTTGTTGGTTTTTTTGTTTTGTTTTTTGGGGTTTTTGTGGGGTTTTTTGTGGGTTTTTTGTGGGTTTTTTGTGGGTTTTTTGTGGTTTTTTGTTTGTTTTTGTTTGTGTGGGCGTTTTTTGGTTGTTTGTTTTTGGTTTTGTTTTTGTTTTTTGGTGGGTTTTTTGTTTGTTTGGTTGGTCGGTTGGTTTTTGTTTGGTTTTAGTTTTGGTTTTTTTGGGGTTTTTCCTCAAGGGAATGGAACAGTTGTGACTCCAAATCAGGAAATTTGGTGCTGGGGCCCAGGAGCGGAGTCGCGCGCTGAGCTCAGGGCTGTGCAGGGATTCCTTTCCTATTACCGCGCCTGAGTGGGCGCAGCTGGTGAGAGAGAGACGGTGAATCTTGTTTCTTGAATCAGAAGGCTTGATTTATTAATATATGATATAATACATTATAGTTATACTAATGAGAATATAGAGAGAGGTTTTGCAGAGCAGCTAGGCTAGCTAGACATAGATAGAAAAGAATCCACAACAAAGCTGTGGCCAAGGACTCAGTCCCCTGGCTTGCACTGGTGATTGGCCCTTAATTATAAACATAAAACATGAACCAATCACCAATCAAAATAGGTGCCCCTGTTGCATTCCCCAGCAGCTGATAATAATTGTTTACCTTGTCTTCGGAGGCCTCTGGCCTCCCGAAGACACAGAAATCCGAAAGAAAGGATTTCTGTGGAGAAATGTCTGCGACACTTTCCCACATTAGAGCCGCAGCGCCAGCAGAGCTGCTCACGTTGCTGGTTTGGAGAAGCCCTGGCGGCTCTGGGTGAACAGCAGGAAACACAAGGAGATTTTATGTGGAACAATTCATTCCTAGGAGGAATGAATTTTTATGTTTGGTTTTGTTCTGGTCCATGAAAATTGATGTTTTCCTCTCAATGTCTTAAGATTCTGAGCACTTGGAAGTGTCCATGCTACCACTGGTTCACAATTTACTATTTTCACATGGAATCGGTGACGTGGTTTGAGAGGAAGTGAGGTTTTTTGGGATGCTGTGGTCAAACCAATAGTGCTTAGATTTGAATATTGGCACCTGGTGTGGCCACTGAGGACATGGACAATCATCAAGGTGGGAAAAGACCTCCAGGATCACCCAGTGCCACCCCAGCCCCACCAGCATCACCCCAATCCCTGTCCCCAAGGGCCACACCCAGACTGCTCTGGGACAATTCAGTGACTCCAAACCTCCTCCATGACAGCCTGGATTTTTATATTAATGCTGAAAAGCAGAGGAAAATGGGGTTTTTTTGGTAAATGTTTCTCCTATAAAGTGCAAATCAGTCAGAGAGGCTCAAATCACTCACAGATATGGGAAGAAGAGGGAACTCTCAGCCAGACTCTTCCTTCAGCTGTATTTCATGGAAAGATCCCTGTTACCAGCCAGGTGTTCCCTTTTCCACTCATTTTTTTCCCTCCATATCCCCATCCTATCTCAGGAAAAGCCCCTGTCCTTGCCTATTAAAATTAAGAATTGCATGAGAAGGGTGGATGGATCTCCTAAGGGTTTTATTCCTCTCTTTTTTGTGGCTCCCTTAAATTCTTCCCTTTCTTTGAGCTTTGTCCCCTCCCCTCTGTTCCCGTCACGTTCCACCCTTGACTGATGTGCCCAAGTGCTCCTGCTCTGGAGCCCGGATCAGACCCAGCCACCTGATACAGCTCAGCTGCTTCTCCAAGGTTTTTCCTCTGCTCTGGGTTTGGTCAGCTCCAGAAACCTTCCCTTGCCAAGGGAGCTCCAGCTCTAGAAATCTGCATTTTGTGTCCCATTCCTGCAGCGGCAGGACTGAGAAGCATCCCCAATAGCAAAGATGCCTTTGCTATTTTTGCAGATCCCCCCAGCAGCATTTGTGCTCTCAGGTTTCCCCCCTGGCTGGCTCTGGGATTTTTCCCGTGTCTCTCATTATTAATAGCTGCTCCTCCTTCGTATCTCTTACCTCAAATCCACTCTCAGTTATTTCTGTGTTGACAGTTGCAGCCTCTGCACTTTATCTGATCCATCAAGCGTGGCTTTCCCCTTCTGGAATTCTGTTCTGCTGATGCATCCTGGCCTGAGTTAGAACTTCTGCCTTCCTGCCCCAGAAACAGCACAAATTCCACTTTGGCTGCATTGGAGCTTTTAAAATTCCCTAATGAACATCAAAACATCTTTTTGGTTTTCCCAAGTTGTGGAATTCAGCCTTGGGAAGTTTCTCTGCCCATGGCACACCCAGACAAAATCCAGAACTCTGGGTGTGTACTCTGGGATTTTTCCTTCTTCAGCAGAGTCTTGTGGGCTTTTCCTTTGTCTCTTACTTGAGATAAGTCTCAAATTCCTCAGTAAATTCCCTTTTCCCACAGGGAAGGAGCAGGGACACCCATCCAGCAGAACTGGAATAATTTGTCTTAAATGCTGGGTCACTTTGTGCCCAAAAGAGAAGTTATTCCAACAGAACCAAAAAGACTGAAACAATCCTTTACAAAGAGCTCCCTTATCACAGAGTTTTGCAGCAGGGTTTGTAACCCAGGAAAAACTGGAGTTGGTTTGAAGCTTCATTGTCAAGAATCAGCTCAGAGCCTTGACACAAAAATCAGGGGTTACTATTGCTCCAGAGCAGAAGGAAATTCAGGGTAAACTCAGAGCTGCACATGACAAGGGGATGTGTCCAAAGACATTTCCTTTTACAGAATCAAGGAATTGTTTGGGTTGGAAGGGACCTCAAAGCCCATCCAGTGCCACCCCTGCCATGGCAGGGACACCTCCCACTGTCCCAGGCTGCTCCAGCCCCAGTGTCCAGCCTGGCCTTGGGCACTGCCAGGGATCCAGGGGCAGCCACAGCTGCTCTGGGAATTCCATCCCAGCCCCTGCCCACCCTCTCAGGGAGAACATTTTTCCTAATATCTGATGTAAAGCTGTAATTTTTCAGTGTGAAGCCGTTCCCTGTGTGCTGTCCCTGCATCCCCTGGCAATTGTCTCTCTCCAGCTTTCCTGGGGCTCCTCCAGGCCCTGCAAGGCCACCCTGAGCTCAGCCCAAAGCTTCTCCTGTGCAGGTGAGCAATGCCAGCTGTGCCAGCCTTTCCTGCCAGCAGAGCTGCTCCATCCCTCTGCCCATCCTGGAGCCTCCTCTGGGCTCTGCAGCAGCTCCAGCTCCTCCCTGGCTGGGGCAGCTCTGCAGCTGGGAAATCACCTGAGGGGCACAGGGACACAATCCCCATCCCAATCCCCATCCCAATCCCAATCCCAATCCCAATCCCCAATCCCAATCCCAATCCCCTCCTGCTGCCCACACACCTTTGGATGAAGGCACAGATAAATATTCTCTCCTTCTCCTAAATTAATACTTGAGGAGAAATCCCACCAGGGTGTGTGGGATTAAACCAACATCATCCCAGTTCATAAATGCACCATCAGTGTCCCAGGGCAAACCAGATTTAATTAAAATTTTCCCTTTAAGAGAGCACCTTAAAGTGAAGTTAAACCAACTAAAAGTGAAAAGAATGAATGCTGAGGCACTTGTTTGAACTGGCTTTAACTTCTGCAGCCTCAATGCAAAGCATGAGGCCCAGCAGGATTTGGAAGGCTGCTGCTTCCAAAGATAGGCTCAGAATTTGGGAGTGCTGAGGGCTGCCAGAGCAGCAGCTAAAATTAGAGCCCAGCAGCCCATGTCAGATGTGTCAGGAACCCACTGCAAATTCAATATTTTGAATGTTTTTCAAGCAGGGCCTTCCACCCAGGCAGAGTGAAGTTTATTTCAGGTAATGATGGGGAGTTACCGCTCAGAATTTTTCCAAATTTGAGGAAAAACCAGTCAGGAGAAAAGGCCCTGCTCAGATCTGCTTTTTCCTCCTTCTCCTGTTACCCCTCCTAAGGCCTCGGTTGGATCTTACACCACGCCTGCCCCAGCTCCCAGCTGTGGCCCTTTGGCCAGGGCTCAGGAAAAGGGGGACAGGGAGCTTTTTGTGGGGTGCAGCTGGGGCTGGGTTTGGGGTCAGGGAGGAGCTGCAGGGCAGCCCTGACACGGACACAGATTGGGATCTCCTGGGATCTCCTCCCAGATTCCACAGGCAGCAAGGATGGCCAAGCAGCTTTTTGGGCCTGGAAGCAGCCAGGAAGTTTCTCCTAACCTTCAATAATTGGGATTGATGCCCCCAGGGCTGAAGAGGGCTCTCCTCGGTGTCTCAATTCTGATTTTCCATTATCCATCACGATGCTTCCCCAGTGGATCCAGTGAGTTACGCCACATGGAAAAATTTGCATTTTCCCACTCGGAAATTCCAGTCCATTGCAACTTTTCAAGCAAAACAATTTCACCTCATAAAGACAAAGTTGTGCAGAAGGTCTGATATAAATACCAATATAAATACCAATATAAATACCAATATAAATACCTGGTGTATTTTTAATTTCTACAGCATTTTCTTGTCTTTTCTCATTGAATAATCAGCCTGAGTCTTTCCAAAGTTACCTAGAAATCAGACACCTGTTAAATCCAGCCTGCTGACCTTTTGCTTTACTAAGCCTATTGGTTTTTTTTGGATCTGTGCCCTTACATGGACACAGTTTGGGATCTCCTGGGCATCTCCTCCCAAATTCCACAGGCAGCAAAGATGGCTTAAGCAGCTTTTTGGGCCTGGAAGCAGCCAGGAAGTTTTTCCTAACCTTCAATAATTGGGATTGATGCCCCTCAGTGTCTCAATTCTGATTTTCATTATCCATCATGATGCTTTCCCAGTGGATCCAGTGAGTTACATCACATAGAAAAATTTGGATTTTCCCACTCAAAAATTCCAGTCCACTGCAGATTTTTAAGCAAAACAATTTCACCTGACAAAGTTGAGCAGAAGGCCTGATATAAATACCTGGTGTATTTTTAATTTCTACAGGTTTTTTTGTCTTTCCTCATTAAATAATCAGCCTGAGTCTTTCCAAAATTACCCAAAAATCAGGCACCTGTTCAATACACCCTGCTGACCTTTTGCTTTACTCAGCCTTTTGTTTTTTTGGACCTGTGCCCTTACATGGACACAGATTGGGATCTCCCAAATTCCACAGGCAGCAAGGATGGCTCAAGCAGCTTTTTGTGCTTAGAAGTAGCCAAGAAGTTTTTCCTAACCTTCAATAATTGGGATTGATGCCCCCAGGGCTGAGGGGGTTCTCCTCAGTGAGTTAATTCTGATTTTCCATTATCCATCAGTGGATCCTGTGGGACCCATGGCAGTGACTTACATCACATGGAAAAATTTGGGTTTTCCCACTCAAAAATTCCATTCCATTTCAACTTTTCAAGCAAAACAATTTCACCTCATAAAGACAATGTTGTGCAGGAGGTCTGATATAAATACCAGGTGTAAATACCCATATAAATACCAATATAAATACCTGGTGTATTTTTAATTTCTACGGGGTTTTTTTTTTTGTCTTTTCTCATTAAATAATCAGCCCGAGTCTTTCCAAAGCTACCCAAAACTTAGGCATTGTTAATTACAGCCTGCTGACCTTTTGCTTTACTCAGCCTATTGTATTTTTTGGATTTGTCCATGCAATCAAGACCTCTGCCTTCCAGTCTCCATCCAGGAGAGCTTTTCCATTCCCTTCATTTCTTCTCCTCCCCCCGGGCCCTTCCGTGGAGCTGCAGATATCCCAGTGCCATTCCCTGGATTCCAGCCCCAGGGAGCTCCCTCAGGTTTCTCACAGCTTCCCTGAACTCTGTCCCACTTTGCCACATCATTTCTGGGATTTGCCATCACTCCCTTCCCAAATGGCTGCTGAGGATACAGAAAACGAGAAAATCTTTGCACCAGGACAGGCTGGGACTCCCGAGATTTTTTCCCCCTGGAAATTTCCAATTTAGGGAGAAAAGCTCTCTCGATCATATTTACACCTGAAAACGAAAGGTTATAAAGACAAAAAACTAAACGGAAAAGGGGGAAATAGTTGAATAAAAACTAAGAAGTATTAATGGAGCATTTACAGGTCCAGTGGAATCTGATTAGAATTATAGAGGGAAAAAAAGCACCAAAAGAAAAAACAAGAAAAAAAGGATTTTCTTTCCTTCTTCAGAAGTAAGAATAAAGAAAGAAAAGGATGGGGGAGAAAAAGATCTGCAAAGGAGTGAAAATAAGCAGGAAGAGTTAGAAGGATTGAAAAGAGAGAGGGAAAGGGAAAGAAAAAGAGAAAAAGAAAAAGAAAAAGAAAAAGAAAAAGAAAAAGAAAAAGAAAAAGAAAAAGAAAAAGAAAAAGAAAAAGAAAAAGAAAAAGAAAAAGAAAAAGAAAAAGAAAAAGAAAAAGAAAAAGAAAAAGAAAAAGAAAAAGAAAAAGAAAAGAAAAGAAAAAGAAAGAAAAAGAAAGGAATCAAGAGGGTTACAAAAAGGATTTTTTTCATGGAGGGGAGAAGAAAGAAAATACCTGAAAAATCAGTGAAAATTAAGTTAAAGCACTGCAGGCAGTGGGAATGGGAAAGGAAAAGTAGAGAAAAGGGAAGGGAAAAGCAAGGAAAAGACCTGAAAAGCAGAGAAAAGTCTCTTAAGTATTGGAAAGGATAAGGAGTGGGAATAACAGCATGAAACAAAAGGAAAATATAAGGATAGAAAAGCAAGCAAAAGGTAAGGAAGGAAGTGGGGGAGAAAGAAATTACATTACCCAGAAAAAGCATGGAAGAGATGGGATAAAATGGGGAAAGTCAAAGCAGGGAAAACCAGGGAGGGGATGGAAAAATGAGCAAAGGGAAGAAGAAATGGACCTGGAAAACATATGGAAAAAAGTGGAGGAGGAAGGGAGAAAAAATTTGAAAAGCATTGAAGTGAGGAAAGGAAGCACAGAAGCACCCAAAAATATTGGAATTATGAAGAAAAAAAGAAGGAAAAAAGGAGAAAAGATTGGAAAGAAGAGGAGGGAAAGACCTGAAGGGAAAGCAAAGTGGGGGGAAACAAATGCAAATCAAGGGGGGCAAAGGAAGTGGGAAAGAAAGGCAGGAAAAAAACAAGCAGGAAAGATGGGAAGTGAAAAGAAAATACAGGGAAAATAATGAAAATAGAGGGGGGTTAGAAAGATCCTGAAAAAATAATGGAAGAGAACTCCAAGGAAGGAATGAAAAGTTAAAGCAGGGGAAAATCTGAAAGCACCAAGAAGAAAAAGGGGGAAAAGGAAAGACTTGGGAGGAAACCAAAAGGGAAAGGAGGAAGAAGAGGAAGAGAAGAGCAGGGGATGGGGAGAAAGAAAAAACAGGGGAAGAATGGCAGGAAAACAAAAGCAAGGAAGGCACAGGAAAAGCTGTGAAAAGAGAGGAAGAGAATAAAGAGATACAGGGAGAAGGAAAAGCAGAAAAGATTGGGAAAGCAACAGGGAAAACAGGGGAAAGCTGTGGGGAAAGAAGGGAAAGGCAGAGATGGAAAAAGAAGGGGGGGAAAGAAAAGCAGAGGGAAAATTCAAAGCTGAAAGATGGGAAAAGGAGGGAAAAATGTGAAAAGGGAGAAAAATTGTAGGGAAGGGGAGAAGGGTCAGAGTGGAAAGCAGGGAAGGGGTAAGAGAAGCACTGAGAAAGAAGAGGAATTTGGGAGGGGGACATAAAAGACTTTGAAGTGCTCCTGAAGAGGGAAATGAACTGCAGCTTCAACTGAGAACCAAATGAAAAGGGCACTGGAATTCTTCTAGCCAAAGTGACAATGTTGGATTCTGACAGAACTCCATCCCTGCTCCCATGAAGGAACCCTGAGACAATCCTGCTTTTCCAGGCCCTGGCTCCTGGGATTCCTGATTTCTCCTCCAGGTCACTGAGGCTGTGACACTCCAGCTTTGAGAATTTCATTCCCAAATGGGGAATGGGCACAGCCCTGAGGCTGCCAGAGCTCCAGGAGAGTTTGGAAGCTCTGCCAGGGACTGGGATTGTTGGGATTGTTGGGGTTGTTGGGGTTGTTGGGATGGTTGGGGTTGTTGGGGTTGTTGGTTGGGGTTGTTGGGGTTGTTGGGATGGTTGGGGTTGTTGGGGTGGTTGGGGTTGTTGGGGTTGTTGGGGTGGTTGGGGTTGTTGGGGTTGTTGGGGTTGTTGGGATGGTTGGGATTGTTGGGGTTGTTGGGGTTGTTGGGATGGTTGGGATGGTTGGGGTTGTTGGGGTTGTTGGTTGGGATGGTTGGGGTTGTTGGGGTTGTTGGGGTGGTTGGGGTTGTTGGGATTGTTGGGGTTGTTGGGGTTGTTGGGATGGTTGGGGTTGTTGGGGTTGTTGGGGTTGTTGGGGTTGTTGGGATGGTTGGGGTTGTTGGGATGGTTGGGATGGTTGGGGTTGTTGGGGTTGTTGGGGTTGTTGGGATGGTTGGGATTGTTGGGGTTGTTGGGGTTGTTGGGGTTGTTGGTTGGGATGGTTGGGGTTGTTGGGGTTGTTGGGGTTGTTGGGATGGTTGGGATGGTTGGGGTTGTTGGGGTTGTTGGGGTTGTTAGTTGGGATTGTTGGGGTTGTTGGGGTGGTTGGGGGGCCTGGGCAGGGCCAGGAGCTGGAATGGATGATCCCTGTGGATTCTTCCCACCCAGGACATTCCATGATTCTGTGGTTGAATTCCCTCAGCTTATTCTTGACTCCAAATGTCTCCAAATTGGGACTTTCCTTGGAGTAAAAATCAGGAAAGCTTTTGTTGAGTTCAGCTCAATGTGCTCCGCTCAGGATGAGCCTTTCTTCCTGTCCTGGGTAAAGGAAACTCCATCATCATCATCATCATCATCATCATCATCATCAATCACCACCATCATCATCATCCCTGCAGCCTCAGAATTATCAATTCCATCCACCAGCTGCTGCTATTGATGGGAAGGAGTCCTGGATTCCTGCCTGAGCCTGAGCTGGCTGGCAGGAAAATCTGAAGGAAAAGAGAGTTTGGGAAATGACAGGAAATGGTAAAGATGTCCCCAGCCAGGGAAGGGGAAGAGAGATCCTGAAAAAAGATTTTTTTGGATTTTCTGCTTGAGATCTTCCGTTAATTTCTTTAGAACAAACATTTGATTTTCCATCTATCATTTTCCAATCATTAACTCCCTGGTTTTGGACAACCAACATCCATCAAATCCATCTCCTTTCTCAAGGGGAGGCCTGCAGGAGGGGGATTTGGTTATTAATTTGGTCTTTAATTTCTCCTGCCTTAGCCATGCTCCTCTTTTATTACTCAACACCACAAGCAATACCCATAAAACCTGAAGTTTCAAGAAATTGTTAAAACTCCTGTGATTTCAAAAGAGATTAATAAATCAGTGCTCAGCAGGACTCGGTGATCACATAACAGATTTGAGAAGTTTTAAACTCATTTTTAACAGAATCAAAGAAAGCTTTGGGTTGGGAGAGACCTTAAAAATCCATTTCCACCCCTGCCATGGCAGGGACACCTGCCACTGTCCCAATGTCCTTTGCCAGTGTTTTACCCCTCATGGTAAAAAATGCCTTCCTTATATTTACCCTAAATCAGCTCCTTAATGTTGGAAGCCATTCCCTGGCTCCTGTCCCTCCATCCCCTGTCCCCAGTCCCTCTCCAGCTCTCCTGGAGCCCCTTTAGGTACCAGAATGGGCTCTGAGGTGTCCCTGGAGCCTTCTCCAGGCTGAACAACCCCAGCTGTGATTAACCCTGATGCTCCAGAACATCCACCATAAAATATAATGAGCAGCAACTACAAACCCCTCAGGTTTAGGCAGATCCCACAAATTTGCCAGGGCTCCTATGGAGAACTGCTGAAAGCAAATCCAGGCACCGTCATCAGTGAGGAAGGAACAGCTCAACAATCATCAATGAGGTGGAAAACTAAAAACCAACTGCAAATTTCCAACATGAAGAACCTCTAGAACCCCACAAAAACGGGGATATGGAACAGAAAACCAGTGTTTGACTGCTTTGCTGTGCAGGTATTGTGCACTTTAACATGAATCATTCCAAGTAAAATATCACAGAATCCCCAAATCCCTGAGGCTGGTAAGGCCCTCCCAGCCCATGGAGTGCCAGCTGTGCCTGATGCCCAAATTATCAAATATTAGGCCCAAGAGACTGAGGAAAGGAGCAAGACTTGAAGCAGGCTGGGCTCATGGTTGGTAAAACTTGGACCATCAGAGAAGTGGAAAGGAGTCAAAACATATCCTATTGAAAATACACCTTTTCAAACAAATTGGTGATGTGCTTTTTGTTCTCAGCTTGCTTTCTGCCCACAGCAGCTGTGGCTGGCAGTGTCCAAGGCCAGGCTGGGGCTTGGAGCGGCCTGGGACAGTGGAAGGTGTCCCTGTCCATGGCAGGGGTGGGACTGGATGAGCTGTAAGATCTTTTTGAATTTAGTCCTAATTGTAGAATCGTTTAGGTTGGCAAAGCCCTGCCAGCCCATGCAGTGCCAGCTGTGCCCTGTGGGCACCCTGTCCCCAGTCCAGAGCACTCAGTGCCACCTCCAGGGGACACCTACAGGGATGGGCACTGCAAAGCTCCCTGGGCAGCCCCTGCCAAGGCCTGAGCTCCCTTTCCATGGGCAAATTGCTGCTGCTGTCCCAGCTGAGCCTGCCCTGGCCCAGCCTGAGGCCGCTCCCTCTGCTCCTGTCCCTGTTCCCTGGAGCAGAGCCCGACCCCCCCGGCTGTGCCCTCCTGGCAGGGACTTGTGCAGAGCCACAAGGGCCCCCCTGAGAGAATTCCAATAAATAAATCATCCAAAAGTCAGGCTGAACACCAACTACCCTCAGGAGATAACTCCCAGCAGTATCTCTACTCTGCAGCCACTTCCTTGTGTATTTTTCACCAGACATTTCCTTTCTATCCAGAAGTTCCAGACTGATCTTACTGGGATGAATTTGTTCTATAAACCAACACAACAGGTTCTGTGTCACCAGGCTGGAGTCTGCACTCACTCCCTCCTTAGGAAGGATGTTCCTGATGGGCTTCAACAGGAATTCTTCCACAGAGGATCTTCAGATATTTTTTCAGCTGTCCAGTATAAAGTTTAAGCACATGGGTGGTGTGATGAAAACAAGGATGGCAGAGTGATAAATCATGGAGGTGAAGTCACATTTCCAGGTGAGTCCAAGCCTTGTGGCATGCAGGCCCCTGCAGACACCACGGTACTTACAGGATGGAATCCTAAATCCTGGCACAGCAGCCATTGCCCAAGGAGCAATCAGGATGGAGAACCATCTACATTTACAATCTTTTAATGCAAAGAACTGAGGCTGAAAGGCTGAAAACTGCAATCCTGGCAGGGATGAACAGACCAGGAACCGAGAGAGAGGCCCAGGGATGTACCTGCACCTCCTGCACACGCCCAGCAGGGCTGGCAGCACTCCAGGGCTGGGTGCAGCAATTCCAGCTTCCACAACGGGTTGGAAAACATCTGAGGATTCAGAAGAGCCACAAGAGCTTTAAAGGATTTGAGGAGGTTCATCAAGTGAATATATTTTTTACGTGGAATAGTTTCAAACTGGAGCTGTTACTCCTGTTCTGCCAGGCTCTGGTGGCCACCAGCTGTAGCTCAGCAGTCCCAGAGCTGAAGGAGGAGCTGGGAATAACCTGGCTGAATCACTCCAGAGACACAGAAAACTCCTGGAAAACTTGGCAGGAAAATCAGCGTTTTCCCAACCAGGTCCTACTGCACCCCCAGCCAGGGATTGGTGATGCAGAGGGAGCTGGGCTGGGCTCGGGGGATGACACCAGGCCAGCCCCAAAATCCCATTCCACGGCCCCAAAACCAGCTCAGCGGGGATGGGGAGGAAGCTGCAGAGCACATCAGAACACTCAGACTGAGAGATGAGGAGTAAAGACCTCCAGCTACGAGCACAGTCCATGGGCATCGAGCAGAGCTGTGCTCACACATCAGTGACTTGCAGACCTCGCTGGTTTTCAATTAAAAACTCCAAATTAGCTGTTATGCCTCCAACTTTTACTTTCATATTTTTAAGTCTGTTTCAATGTATCTGATATTTACACATTATAGTATAATTATACCTACCATACCATGGCTTGGAGTAGGTTAATTGCATAGGAAGACTCACTACGTTTACATTTTTCTTCTTTTTTTTTTTTTCCTTAAATTACTCTTATTTTTTTTTCCTTTTTTTTTTTTTTTTTCCTTTTTAAAAAGCACAGTAAAGAGTCTGAGGACAAATTATTCAACTGTTTATCATACATAAGACTGCATGACTATAATACAAAGGGCTTGTCTTTTCATTTAACGTTACAATATACACAGCAAGTCCGGACTAGATCTTACAATCTGAACACAGGTATTTAACCTTTTCCATGCTGTTTATGTTTACAATGCACAGAAGTCCTGTAACCAAACTGTGTAGTAAAGCACACAAAACTGGACTGTAACATAACACAGTATGCAGAAGCACTGGATTTTATGATTTTTTTTTTGTTTTGTTTTTCTTCTTGATGTAGAGGTTATTTCTTTGAACTGCTTTAGGTTTGGTGGGGGTTTTTTGGCGCTTGCTAAGGGGTGGCGCGTGGTGTTACCCAGATTCCACATTACCCTTCTGTTCCTAGACAGCAGTAAGAACTGGATTCCTTTGATTTGATATTGCTAAACTCAGCATTCTTTTCTAAGGTGACAGCCTTCCAAATCCCATAAACTTCTCTGAATTACTGAGCTTCAAAAGAAAACCAAACAACAACAACAAAAAAATAAACGGGGAAAAAAAATCCGCTTTCATCCACGGGGTTGATGTGTCGGTATAAAATGAAATATTTGATTAGGAAAATCATGATTTACAAAAGAAAACCTAATCCCAAGGATTCATTCCCATTTACATGGTAGTCAGCTGCTGTGTTGCCACTGTGAGTATAAAAAATTCCACCTTTTTGACTGAAAAAACGACTTGGCCGCATGGAATTGACCATTTGCTGCTGAAATGAACTTTTCCAAGGGCTGACTGGCAGAGGTAGATCACTGCTTCTGTAAGAGAGGATGGGCAACACTGTTCATCTGGGATGGGCAAGCAAGAACTCACCTTCATTCCTTCACCAAGGTGTTTTTTCCTCATGCAGCTTTTTTTTTTTTTTTCTTTTCCCACAAAATAGAACTAAAAATAAAATCTCTTGGATGGGCCCATAAATTTTGCAACTGCCAAGCTGACTGTGTTATATTAAGGCAGCGTTACCCAAAAATTAGGCACCTGTTAAATACAGCCTGCTAACCTCAGGTCTCCCTTGAGGGTTTTGCTTTACTCAGCCTATTATTATTTTTTTTGGACCTGTTCATGCAATCAAGGTCTTTGCCTTCAAGTTTACAATTTTGTTAATAAGGAATACAAGAATCAACTGCTGGTTTCATAGCTTCTGGATCTAGTGTCCCTTTTAACCTTCAGAAGCCTGAACACATTGATAATGTAACAGATGTTATAGTCTCCAAGTAGATGTCAATCTATTATCTTCAGTACACAGATTGCTGTAAATGTATTGGCTATGAATTCAACAACAGTTCCAGTTTTGTTTAAGCAATAGTACAGCCATAATTTTTCAACTGACATTTAAAAATGGTCTAGTTACACCTTGTGTCAAAGTGCAGAACTGCTACATTATTGGTTACAGACATCTATGTGCTATAAAAACAGCTTTGGTACAATAAATTATCAAAAAAGAAAATAAATTTTTGTAAAATTCACAGCATAATTGTGAGGCAAAAAAGCAGTCACATAAAATTCTGCATTTTTTTTTTTTTAAAAATGTTCAGGATGAACAGAAGACGTCTTTGTGCAGAAGTAATGGTGGAGAAAACCACGTGCCGAGAAAAAAGCAAAAGAAAAAAGTAAAAAGCAGGAAGGGACACAGTTGTAGCTATTTCCATCAAACGCAAACCACTACTCCTGTGACCTTCAACCAATAAGGAAGTCAACTTTATGACACACGCAAAGTGACCTTGCAATACCTTACAATAAGTGGGTCACAAAAGTCTATTTTTTTAAAAGAAAGGCCTCTTGAATTACCCATTCTCTGTGTTTTCAGCATTAAGGACTGTCTGCAAAAGCATGTCCAAAAGTGATTGCATCTGAAATGGTAGGCTCTTCTAACTTAAGAGTCCAAATCCATAAGGCCAAAGGTTATCCCAAAGACCACCACTTAGACCTCCCCAGGACTGGCCAGGACCGACCCGTTGATTGCTTCTCAGTGCACCTCAGTTATGAAACCAGTCAGATTTCCATCCTAACTGCCCGTGGGCTCCCAAAGGTGGCACCCACAGAATTCCCATCACAATTGCTGCTTTGATCCTCAGTAGATTCAGAAAAGGAGAGTTCTGCTCACCGCCACTTCGCATGCTCAATGTGCCTCACAAACTCCGTCACAACCGTCCCTTTTTACAGCTGAAGAATAATATATTTGTGTAATCTGAAGGTCCCTCTTTCTTACAGTACTGCATTTCTGTGCCCATGGTTGTTTGGGGAACTAAAAAAAATATATATATTACTCACTCCCCCTCCCACCCAAAAAACTTCAAAGGGCCTTTTTTTAGAAATCATGTGCAATGCCTTTAAAAAGAAACTAGTTTGCAACTATGACTAACATTTGAACAATAACCCCTGTCGAATGAGAGCAAAAATAAAATTTAAAATTAAAATTAAAGTTAAAATTAAAATTAAAAAAATCAAAACCCCTCCCCAAAAAAACCAAACTATGACTAGGTTGTGGCAAGTTAAAATGGGGGAAGCGAAAGGTGAACACCACTAAGCTATCCGTTAAGGTGGGTCCAGACATGGCTCTTAAAAAAAAAACCAACCAAAAAAACCTCCCCCCAGCAAAAAACCAACAAAACAAAGAACTTCATTGTCCCTTTGCAATCTTTTCAAGTTTAAAAAAATAGTCAACTTTGCCCTCCTGTAGCGGTTCAGTGAGTTTATCTCCTTCTGATTCAAGCAGCTTTGCACTTTGTTTTTTTTTTTTTTTTTTGGAAAAACACCACTTCTATAAAAACACACAAGAAACAAACTTAGTTTCAGTTTAGTCACGAGCTAGCCACAGGACTTTGCTGAACACAAACTCCTGTCATGGGAGACTCTTCTCTATCAATGCCTTGCCTCATGGCAAGGTGTCCTTCAGTCATGTAATGAGCAGGACCTGTATTAGCAGAAAACTGGTACGTGGGATGTCCAGCTATGCCAGTTTCTTGGCGCGGATTAGAGTAGACTGTTAAATTCATGTCCATAGCTCCGTTCTGTCCAAAGTCCAAGGTGTTAGCAGCCACTGGGCGGTTCTGATAGGCCTGATTGCCTTGGTTACCAGTAGAGGAGGAAGATGTAGAGGAAGAAGTAGTTGAGGAAGACAGGGATGTCATGGAGTGGTGACTGTGGCCCACCTCCATAGAATCCTGGGTGGAGGAGCTGTTTGTTGGAGAATTGTAGACTCTCGGCCTGGTCCGGCTGCCCAAGGCTTGCTGTCCATGGTGGTGGTGGTGGTGGTGGTGATGGTGGTGGTGGTGGGAGCTGTTGCCGTGGTGATGGTGTAATGCGTTCTGTTGCTGAGGGTTGACATGGAAGGTGGTTTCCTGAACCGGGTGGTTCTCCACGGTGACCTGGGTGGGAGCTTCGGTGGCTGTCCAACCGATGGGAGGGGGAAACTGCTGCCGAACCTGCAGAATGCCAAAGACAACGCTGACTCACAGCTGTCCTTCCACCCAAGCACAGAATCATAACGGCTGGGACAGACCATCCAACCATCCAAAACCATTCAGTTATCCAACACCATCCAACCATCCAAAACCATTCAGTTATCCAACACCATCCAACCATCCAAAACCATTCAGTCATCCAACACCATCCAACCATCCAAAACCATTCAGTCATCCAAGACCATCCAACCATCCAAAACCATTCAGTCATCCAAGACCATCCAACCATCCAACACCATCCAACCATCCAAAACCATTCAGTCATCCAAGACCATCCAACCATCCAACACCATCCAATCATCCAACACCATTCAGTCATCCAACACCATCCAACCATCCAAAACTATCCAACCATCCAACACCATCCAACCATCCAAAACTATCCAACCATCCAACACCATCCAACCATCCAACACCATCCAACCATCCAAAACTATCCAACCATCCAACACCATCCAACCATCCAACACCATCCAACCATCCAAAACTATCCAACCATCCAAGACCATCCAACCATCCAACACCATCCAAAACCATCCAACCATCCAAGACCATCCAATCATGCAAGACCATCCAACCATCCAAGAGCATCCAATTATCCAAGATCATCCAACCATCCAAGACCATCCAAGACCATCCAACCTCCGACCACCTTGTCAACTGAGTGTCACATCCAGTCAGTTCTTGAACAACACATGAGAGATTAAGTTATTCATATTTATGCCAAATTTCAAAATGTTAACCGAGCCTTGAAGTTGCACGATTATTCTAGAAATGTAGGCATGCCCTTAAAATTAATTTCCAAGACTTTTCTATTTTGAACAATAGATGAGAGATTAAGTTATCATATTTATGCCAATTTTTTAAAATGTTAACCAAGCCTTGAAGCTGCAGGATTATTCTAGAAATGCAGGCAAGGTACTTAAGAATAATTTCCAATACTTTTCTATCTTGAACAATATATGAGAGATTATTTATGCCAATTTTCAAAAAATTTTAACCAAGCCGTGAAGCTGCAGGATTATTCTAGAAATTCAGGTATGTACTTAAGATTAATTTCCAATATTTTCTATTTTGAACAACACATGAGAGATTAAGTTATTCATATTTATGCCAATTTTTAAAATCTTAACCAAGCCTTGAAGCTGCACAATTATTCTAGAAATTCAAGCATGCCCCTAAAATTAAATTTCCAATACTTTTGTATCTTGAACAACACACAAGAGATTAAGTTATCATATTTATGCCAATTTTTGAAAACATCAACCAAGCCTTGAAACTGCATGATTATTCTAGAAATGCAGGCAATGTACTTAAGAATAATTTCCAATACTTTTCTATCTCAAACAACACATGAGAGATTAAGTTATTCATATTTATGTCAATTTTTTAAAATCTTAACCAAGCTTTGCAGTAGCACAATTATTCTAGAATTTCAGGCATGCCCTTAAAAATAATTTCCAACATTTTTCTATCTTGAACAATATATGACAGATTATTTCTATTTATGCCAATTTTTAAAAAATGTTAACCAAGCCTTGCAGTTGGACAATTATTCTAGAATTTCAGGGATGCCCTTAAAAATAATTTCTAATACCTTTCTATCTTGAACAACATGTGAGAGATTAAGTTACTGTATTTATGCCATTTTTTTTAAATCTTAACCAAGCCTTGAAGATGCAGGATTATTCTAGAAATGCAGCCACGTACTTAAGAATAATTTCCAATACCTTTCTACATATACCTTATGGAAAATGAATGCACATCCTGAATGTTATTTTCAAACACTTAAAGGAAGTCTGATAAGTGACTTTGGTGTCAAAATTATAGGAGCAGCTTTACGTTATAGTAATAATAACAGCATTTGTATAACACTTAGTAAAATAAAGCCCTGACCTCTGGCTCGGGAGCCTGGAGAGAATAAGCAAAGCAAATGAAATTAAAATGTTGTAGCTCATACCCTGCAAGGTGCCAACAGCATTAGAGGAACCACTGGAACAACACAGCTGATTAAAGGCTACTAAAAAAGCAGTTTTTGGCTACACAGCAATGAATGATCTGCACTGGGGAGAATCTATGGTTTTGTGTGCCCTGCATTACCTGTGGGCTGTGTGTCTCACAGTCCATGGCCTGCACAGCAGCAGTGAAGTGCCCACCGCTGTGTCGATGCTGGTGCGTGGGGTCCGACCGCGCCCTTCCGCTGTTGCTCGTGCCAGAAGATCCACCTGGAAAACCCCAACGTGCTCAGTGACCAAAGGGACACAGAATTTACAGCTATCAAACAATGGCAGCATGGAAGGTTTACAAAGTGCTTCAAGGGAAAAGTATAAGATCAATGTTAATCACTCACATTTTTGCTCATCTAGTTGGGTTTTTGGGGGTTTTCTGTTTACCTGTTCCAGCTGATTAAAATAATTGTATAGCGATCATGACTGGTATTTTTTTGACAGTATGGAAAAAAATTGACATTTCAGAGAATCATGGAATATTCTGAGTTGGAAGAGACCCACAAGGATCATCCAGACTCCCAACAATCCCACCTGGGCACCCCTGGCAGTGCTACCAAAGGCTCCTGAAGCTCTGGCAGCCTCAGGGCCGTGCCCATTCCCTGGTGAGCCTGTTCAGCGCCCAACAAACCTGTTGATGACCAAAACCCACCTGAGCTCGAAGATGTACTAGAGGTGGTTCCTGAAGACTGTGACTGCTCCATGGCAGGACTCGTGGACACGCTGTTACTCGTGTTGGTACCTTCGTCCGCCGTCTTCTTGAAGAAACTGTGCTGCAGGGCGTAGTAGGGCTGGATTCGTGTCTTGGGGTCATAGTCAAGCATCCTTAAGATGAGGTCTTTGAACTTCAAGTAGTCAGCTACAGTATGACCTGACTCCCCAGCACGGCGCCCGCCTGGCCCTCCTGTCTCGACTCCCAGGATATTGTGGAGTTTGCGAGTTGCCGGTGGTTTGTATTCCTGTGGGGAGGGAGGAATGGCTGGCAATCAGTGTGTGAAGCACAGATTCTGTACAAAAACTCAAATCAAACCAGAAAACTGTTCAACACAACTGGAAATGTTATTTGATTGGCAAGACAGAACAAAATCAACAAGAAAACTGCATTTTCAGTAGGATGACGCAAAACAAACAACTCAGCTGCGTTTTCAGTAAGACAACGCAAAACGAAGTAACAACTCACCATTTTATATGTTTTTTAATATATTTATTATTAATCTAATTGTTTTACCTACCCTTTTTCCATCTTTGGTCTTCTTCAAGTTCCAAGTGCTATCTGGCAACTTCTCAAAGAACTTTCTTGCTTTGGGTGCTTGGTCGAGGATGTGGGTTGGTGGAATCCCCAAAACTTCCACTATTTTATTCATCTGATCCACCTGTCCCAAATAAAATGGGTTGGTGAAGGACAAGTGACAGCCAGCCCAGCTGTGGCACAAATGTCAGCTATTCACACAAGTTCTAAGCTAATTAATTTAAGAAAAATTTAATATGGACAAAACAAATTAAGGAGTAAGAGGGAGACACAGAAAATGATGAATAGATAATTTTGTGTCCTGACAAAAGTTGTGTTATTGATCAGAATTACCAGATTTTCCTAATTTATGCATTCTAATTAAACAGATGAAAATCATGATGGGGGTTAACAATAAAACCCCCAATTCCTGGGAGATAACTCACCTCATTTGCCCCACTAAAGAGAGGCTCTCCAGTGTGCATCTCGACTAAAATACACCCAAGGGACCACATGTCAATAGCAAGGTCATAAGGCATTCCCAGTAGCACCTCTGGTGATCGATAAAAACGACTCTGGATATATTGGTATATCTGCAAGAAAAGCATCTCCAAGTCACCATCACACACAGCACCCCAAGGGACTGAAAATCCCAAGAGACAAAACACAGCTGCCATGAAATCCCATTCTGGTGCAGGGAAAGAGGAGGTATCAGGGATAATAAAATATATACATGTATAACATTAATAAAAGTATCTAATTGTTAATTTCCACAAAAAGAGCAGAAAGTTCAGCTTGAGTCATGTCATGTTTTTGTAATTGTGATTCTTAATATTTCAAAATTATCTTATTAGTGATAAATAATTGATTTGGATAAACAATTCAGATATGATTTCACCTGGTCTGTTCCTTCAGCCCTTCCTTTTAGTTTATAACAAAAAGTTTTTTTATTAATCTAAATCTCTGTCTCATTGCTGCTTTCAATCCAATATTCCATATTCTGATCCACTACTCCTAAATTTATCCTGGGAAAAGGCAATGGGGTGCTGCTGACCAGAGCCAGCTCCTCAAGAGACAATTGGGGCACTTTTGGTGACCTCAGTCCATGAATTCCTGAATTCTTTTCCTACAGATCCAAGCTGCACTGTCATAATCATAAACAGGGGACACGCTAAAGGAATGCTCAGGGAAAGAGGAATATAAATGGAATAAGATACTCTTTTATTATTATCTTATTTATACTTAATTTTTTGTTTTATTTATTAGCACTGCAGATTTCTACCAACAAGTGCTGGTGCATTCTCCACTGAGAGCCAAGGAGAAATAAAAAACCATGGAAAATTTAAAATATGGTGGATTTTTATCTACTGGGACACTGAAGGAAGTGGTGGATTGTCAAATTGTTCAAAATAAGGTGTGGATGTGACACTTTTGGACTTGGTTTACTGGTGAACGTGGTGCAGCTGCTTCATGGTTGAACTTGATCTTAAAGATCTTTTCCAGCCTTGACAATTCTGGGATTTTGAGCTCTTGTGGACTGTGGATCTCTATTTAAAATTGAGTTATTATTTTAAAACTGTTGTATTTGCATTTCCCCCAGATGAAGGGAGGAATGATGAATCTGACTCCATGTTCTCAGAAGGCTAATTTATTACTTTATGATATTATATTATACTAAAGAATGCTAAACCATACTAAAGAATACAGAAAGGATGCAGACAGAAGGCTGAAAAGATAATAATGAAAACTCCTGATTCTCTCCAGTCTTGGCACAGCTTGGCACTGATTGGCCAATGAGTTAAAATAATTTACATTAATCCAGTGAAAGAATCACCTGTGGTAAACAATCTCTCAAGTATTCTTTAATATATTGTATTAAAGGATGCTATACGAAACTATACTAAAGAATACAAAAAGAATAGTTACTGAATGCTAAAAAGATAATAATGAAAAATTTGTGACTCTCTCCAGAGTCCTGGTACCACTTGGCACTGATTGGCCAATGAGTGAAAATAATTTACATTAAACTAATGAAACAATCACCTGTGGGTAAACAATCTCCAAACACATTCCAAAGGAGCAAAGCTCAGGAGAAGCAAATGAGATAAGAATTGTTTTCCTTTTTCTCTGAGGCTTCTCAGCTTCCCAGGAGAAAAATCCCAAGCAAAGAGATTTTTCAGAGAATGTGAATGCCACATAAAACCATCATGAATGGAGCTCAATGAGCTAGATGCGTATCACAACATAAAAATCCTGCATTTTTCACCAGCACAAACAGAATTCTCACCGATTTCCCCCCAAACTCACCCTCTGCCCAAGCTGACACGAACTGCCAAAATCCACGATCTTGATGGCGCTCCTTTTGGGGTTGCAGAGCAGGATGTTCTCTGGTTTTAGGTCACAGTGAATGATGCTGAGCTCGGGGGTGGCCAGGAAGAGCAGGGCCGTGCACATCTGCTGCGCGAACTTGCGCGTCAGGTTGAGCGACACGCCGCGGAAGTTGGTGTTCCTCAGCAGGTCGTACAGGTTGTAGGACAGCATCTCAAACACCAAGCACAGGTGGTTCCTGAACATGAAGTGACGCTTCAAATGCACTGGGGAAAAGGAGGAAACGGCATTAATGCACTCTGGGAATGAGGGGTTGTTACAACACAGCGTGGAGGAAGGAGGAGCGTCAATAAAATAACAGAGCGTCGTTTTTCTTCCCTGGGTCTGTGGTGTTCACAAAATGTTTCTGCCAAGGAGGCAGAAATTTCTGTCCTATTGGAAAATAACTCCCAATATTACCAGTTGGATTGTGCCTGGGCCAGTCTGACCCTCGCTGCTGGGCCAAAGGCAGCAACTGCGGTGTATCACCCCAGAGATACCTTGGCCTGCTGGGGATTGCAGCTGGGCACTGAACAAGTCCAGGCTTGTTAGGAACTCCGTTTACCTCAGGAGGAATGGCTTCAGGCGATGGTGAAGAGAAAAAGGATGGATTCTGCTGGAGGGTTTAATGTCCAGTGGTTTATTCCATGGTTACAGAGGTCTGAACGTGAGCAACTGCTCCAACAGAATCCGGCCACATGGTCTCATTCACCTTTTAAGCTCAGGGACAGGGGGAGGGGAGGTACAGGTGAGCCACCAACCAGGTGAGAGTGGCAGGGTCTCAGGGGAAGATGACACCCAGACAGGCCAATGACCCCCAGGCCTGAGGGGCATCCTTTGAACTTGACCAACCACACGAGCCTTGCTGGAATGTTAAACCTGATTGACAGGACTCACTCAGCATGGGGGCAAGGGGCAAGGGAGAGAGGTATAGGCACACCTGGGGAAGTGACCTGGAAGTCCAAAATGGGACATTACAGCACACCACAACACTGTCCTGAAGGACAAGAGGGCATTTCCACATTCTCAGGTGCACCTCAGTAAAACTGCAAAATCTTGTGAAATCTTTTCAATGCTTTAATCAATGAGTAGGAAGCTGGGCACTGAGTAAATAAGAGCACTGGGTTTTTTTCTGGTTTCGTGGTGTTTGAAAAATATTTCAGCCATGCCTGGGGTACAGAGGGGCATTTTACACATCCTGGGGTGCAAAAACTTGTGAAATCTTTTAAATGCTTTAATTAATGTACAGAAAGCTGAGCACTGAGTAAAACAAGAACATCAGGTTTTTTCCTGGTTCTGTGGTGTTTATAAAATATTTCTGCCAAGGAGGCAGAAATTTCTGTCTTGGAGGGCAAGAGGGCATTTCCACATCCTCAGGTGCACCTCAGTAAAACTGGAAAATCTTGTGGAATCTTTTAAATGCTTTAATCAATGTGTAGGAACTGAGTAAATAAAGAGCATTGGGTTTTTCCTGGTTCTGTGGTGTTTATAAAATGTTTCTGCCAATTTCTGCAATGCCTGGGGTACAGAGGGACATTTTATACACCCCTGGGTGCAAAAACTTGTGAAATCTTTTACATGTTTTAGTCAATGTATACAAAGCTGGGGACTGAGTAAAATAAGAACATCAGTTTTTTTCCCTGGTTCTGTGTTATCTACAAAATATTTCTGCCACGCTTGGAGGACAAGAGAACATTTCCACATTCTCAGGTGCACCTCAATAACACTGGAAAAACTTATGAGAACTTTTAAATTATTCTAATCAATGTGTAAGAAGCTGAGCGCTGGGTAAAACAAGAACATCAGGTTTTTTCCTGGTTCTGTGGTGTTTCTAAGGAGGTACAGAGGGGCATTTTACACATCCTTGGGTGCAAAAACTTGGGAAATCTTTTAAATGCTTTAATTAATGTACAGAAAGCTGAGCACTGAGTGAAACAAGAACATCAGGTTTTTTCCTGGTTCTGTGGTGTTTATAAAATATTTCTGCCAAGGAGGCAGAAATTTCTGTCTTGGAGGGCAAGAGGGCATTTCCACATCCTCAGGTGCACCTCAGCAAAACTGGAAAATCTTGTGAAATCTTTTAAATGTTTTAATCAATGTGTAGGAAGCTGAGTGCTGAGTAAAATAACATCAGGGTTTTTTCCTGGTTCTGTGGTGTTCACAAAATATTTCTGCCATGCCTGGGGTACAGAGGAGCATTTTACACATCCTTGGGTGCAAAAACTTGTGAAATCTTTTAAATGTAGGAAGCTGAGCACTGAGTCAAACAAGAGCATTGGGGTTTTTCCTGATTCCATGGTTTTTACAAAGTATTTCTGCCATGCTTGGAGGACAAGAGGACATTTTCACATCCTCAGGTGCACCTCAGTAAAATTGGAAAATCTGGTGAAATCTTTTAAAAAGCATCTTTTAAGTTTATTGAAAGTTTAATCATCTTATTTAGGCATTTTATTTAAGTTAAAAGCATCTTTTAAGTTTATTTAAAAGCATCTTTTAAATGCTTTAATCAATCTGTAGAAAGCTGGGCACTGAGTAAAATAAAGGCATTGGGTTTTTTCCTGGTTCTGTGTTATTTACAAAATATTTCTGCCATGTTTGGAGGACAAGAGGGCATTTTCACATCCATGGGTGCACCTCAGTAAAGCTGAATTAACCAAAAACTTGTGAAAGGATTATTGTCAAAGTAACTTATCACTCTCTTACATATACAGAGGAAATATTTAATTGTGAGAAGAATTTAAAATACACAATGACATCACTGCAATTTATAAGCTGATTACTTCAATTAATAAAACTGATCAATAATCCCAAGGAATTGTATCAATTTCCTTTCAGTTTATGAAAGGAACCAATCCAAGACTTTTTTTTTATTAAATAAATTGAAATATTCATCACATTCCTCTGTTCAGAGGCCAGCAGGGTTTGCCACTGTCAAACCTTCAGGTTGCCACAAGAAAACTGAAATAGGAAAAACATTTCAGGGAAAAAGCAACACGCTCCCCTTTCTGGGATAATAAAATCTTGAATATGAGCACCATGAGAATTCAGACTTTTAATTAAGGTGGATTTTTGGTCAGCTTGGTGCCCATGGATTTGTCTTCTCCATTCTCCCACAGCAGCTCCTTCTGTGTCCTTTACAACTCACCTGAGATGGAACATTTTGCTCCCACCCTGGTGCCATTTCCTGCCACACATCCTTGTCCAAATCCCTGTTCTCTGACCTTTGGAATTCTCCTCCCACCATTCCATGTCCTGCTGGGCCTCCTTCACTTGGTTCCAGCTCCTCCCCAGAGTTCCTGAGCTTGCTGGACCCACCAGCTTGGCAGGAACCACCAAATATCATCACAAATATTCCAAAACAGATCTGGCAATCAGCTGGAAGCAGCCTGAGCTCCACAGCAAGATCCAAACCGTTCATAATGCAATAAAAATGAGGAGTAATTAATCCCATACCTATGTAGTATTTCATCTCAGTGTCATGTTTGTTCATCAGCTCGAGCAGCCTCACTTCAATCTGGGCCTGATTTAGGAAAGCCTTCTTGTTTTTGATGATTTTGATGGCCACCCACTCCTGCTCCACTCGGTCATAAGCCTTCACAACCTGCAAGTGAAAAATCCATCAGGAAAATCCGACTTCCAAACCCATCCAAACTCCCTTGTTCACCTTTCTGAATTCAGAATTCTTCTTTTTAATCTTATTTGTTCTGATGATACAATAAAGCTACAACTCATTTGATGTTTATTGCAGTGATGTCACTTTATATGCAAATAAAATTATCTAAACCAATACTGTAAAAGGACTGGTAAATCTGAGAAAAACTAAAACCAACAAAATAAAATCTCCATCCTGATCCAGCTGTCATTGTTAAAGCAGCTTCAAATCCAAATATTTCCCTCAAATTCCCGAATTCTGACTGAGAGAAGGTGTTGGCTGCAACTTTAGCTGCAACCAGACAAAACAAATGCTGCTAATGACATTTATAGGAGGTAAGATCCAGCACTAACTATTGTTTTAAGTTAAAAACCCAATTCAAGCTAAAAACCTAACTCAAACTAAAACCAAAGTAAAAATGTAACTCAAACTAAAAACAAACTCAAGTCAAAAATGTCACAGATGGCAAAAGGTGGAGGATTTCTCATTGTAAAATGCAACACACACTGAAATTGAATTAAATGTTTTCTGTAGTAACATGAAATAGCACAAGATCTGAGTGTCTGAACAGGCACTCAGGATAACAGGAGTGAGAAAAAAGAGTTTTAATTTCAAAATAAAGCAGAAATAACACTCCAAATGAACCACACCTGTGATCCACAGTAATGATAAGAACACCTAAGGAGCCTTTACCTGTCCAAAGGATCCTTTGCCTATCAAGGAGTCGATCTCATAGCGGTCCATCCACTTCTCCCCATTTTTCACAATGTAGTCGTAGTTGTCATCATCATAACCATCATTGTAAACTTTCCTCTCCTTTTTGTGACTGGAATCATCTCCCTGGCCCTGCTGATGCCGCCGTTTTTTTTTTGCATAGTAAACCTGGAGGGGAAAAGGAACTTCCTTAAGAGCCTTGCTTAGAACTGCAGCTCAAGAAAAGAGGAAAATCAACTTTTCTTCAGCATCCTGTGCTTTGAAAGTGGAATTTCTACAAGTGAAAACCAAGCAGGCCTCTCCTCCTATTGCTGTGGTTGAGTCAGGTCATAATTCCAAAGGAAAGTCTTGAATAATTGAAAAACTGGGAAAGCAGAGCTGAAGAAATGTACTGACACTAATAAATAATAATAATAACTCTGATAAATGTACTAACACTAACAAATAATAATAATAATAACTCTGATAAATGTTCTAACACTAATAAATAGTAACAATAACACTCATAAACATGGTAATACTGATATGGAGTTCATGGGTGCCAAAGGAACAGAAACACCCCAGCACAATGTGCACACAGTAAAATTCAAAATGTTAACTAGCCTGGAAAGAAGAATTACCATTGATATTCCCACAAAACTGGGAAAGAATTCCAAGAAGTCATTAATCACCATAAAAATATCTTCACAATCCCTTTAATTGTCAAAAATTTCAAACTAACTGATGCTTTCCTGTGTTAACCCGAACAACTTTATATTTTCCATTTGTCTATAATATTTCATTCAATAATTAAGAAAAAACACTTCAGCATTTTCCTTATAAGCTAATCACCATAAAAGTATCTTCACAATCCCTTTAACTACCAAAAATTTCAAACTAGCTGATGCTTTCCTGTATAAACCTGAGCAACTTTGTATTTTCCATTTCTCTATAATATTTCATTCAATAATTAAGGGAAAACACTTCAGTATTTTCATTCTAAGCTCTTAGAAACATTAATAAAGTTTTATTGAGCTCAAAGTGTGCTTGTGCCATTCATTGAGCTCCTTGTCCTGCAAGCTCAACATTTGTTTATAAAACAACAGAAAATAAATCCCAGGATAAAAGATTTCCTGTGTGCTGGACAGAAAGCAGGACTGTGACAGCCATGACCTCAAACAGGACGTGAACAACTGAGAGAAAACCTGATTTTTTGGATCTCTTGATGAGATTATTTGTAAAAAATCCATTTAAATCACGTGTTGTAACAAACATCAGTGCAGTGAAGGCAGCTGCAGCCATTACCTCATTAATATGCTTGTAAGTTTTGATCAAATCTACAGAGAGTTTCCTCAGTGGAGCAGTGGCTGGATCACGAAAAGTTTGGGGCATCCGCCTCTGGAATGGGAATATGACAGAAATTAGAATAAAAATAGGAATTTAATGGTATAGTTACTGCATCAAACTGTGAAATTCCTCACAAAAATGAGCTATTTAAATGCAACAGGTTTTTTTTAAACTAACAATAAGAAAAATCCTACACCCAGTTTAGTTGCTTTTTGATATATTCATAATTTTTAATGTATTAAGAATTTTTCAATAAGGGTAAATTCCAAGATTCCGACCTCTCCTGCCACTACACCCAAAAAGTTTAATCCAAATCTCCTTTGACCACAAAGATTCTCCTCCATCACTCCTCCCCCTCAGGACTGACACATGAACTGTCACCACATTTAAGGTACACACATATTTAAGTTCACAGGAACTGCTGGAGAACTGGGCCAGCTCATCACATTCAACTGCATTAAATTCCAAATAAATATTGGAATAAAATAAAACCAAAATCCAGGACTACCAAGAGACAAACCATCTCCAAAAGCTGTGCCCAGCACTGCTGGACAAGCTCTGGGAATTCTGTCCCACCCAGCCGGAGTCTGATGGGGACTCTGGAGAGTGGCTGATCCCTCAGCCTGCCCCTCTCTCCATCCCAGAGCACAGGGCACAGAGCTGGGTCCAGGTGGCTCTGGAATGTCCCCAGGAGGTGCCCCCAGAGCCCCTCTGGGCTCTGCTCAGGGCTGGGCACTGCCCAGGGCAGAAGTTGTGCCTCCTGTGAGGGGAATTGCTGGGCTCAGGCCCTGCCCGTGGCTCTGGGGCCATTGCTGGGCCTGGAGCAGAGCCTGGGCCTGCTCTGAGCTCTGCACACAGGGACAGACACAGGGACAGACACAGGGACAGCCAGGGACAGACAGGGACAGACACAGGGACAGACACAGGGACAGCCAGGGACAGACACAAGGACAGACACAGGGACAGATACAGGGACAGACACAGGGACAGACACAGGGACAGCCACAGGGACAGACAGGGAGAGACACAGGGACAGACACAGGGACAGACACAGGGGCAGGCAGAGACAGACATAGGGACAGACACAGGGACAGACACAGGGACAGCCAAGGACAGACACAGGGACAGACACAGGGACAGCCACAGGGACAGCCAAGGACAGACACAGGGACAGACACAGGGACAGACACAGGGACAGCCACAGGGACAGCCAAGGACAGACACAGGGACAGACACAGGGACAGACACAGAGACAGACACAGGGACAGACACAGGGACAGCCACAGGGACAGCCAAGGACAGACACAGGGACAGACACAGGGACAGACACAGAGACAGACACAGGGACAGACACAGGGCCAGGCAGGCCCAGGCAGGGCTGAGGCCCCTCTCTCTCCCTGGGGCTCCTCTCCAGGCTGAGCAGCCCCAGCTCCCTCAGCCTTTCCTGGGCACGGAGCCGCTCCAGGCCCTTGCTCAGCTCCAGGAGCTCCTGGCCCTGCTGTGCTGAGGAGCCAGAGCTGGGCACAGCAGCCAGAGGTGCCCCCAGGGCTGGGCACAGGGGCAGGGTCAGCCCTGACCTGCTGGCAGTGCCCATCCCAATGCACCCCAGGACACTCTCCTGGTCCAGGGACAGCTCGGTGTCCCCAGGTCCTTCCCCAGCAGGGCACGCCCAGCCTGGGCTTGGTCCCCTCAGGGTGCAGGACAAAAGCCCAGTGTGAGTTTAAGCAACTCCAGCAGAGAAAAGCCTGTTCTGTGCATGTTTTCCATGAGAATTATTGAACTAATAAATGAGTTATTAAATAGAGATGTCTAAAGAAGGCCTGGAGGTGGCACTCAGAGCTCTGGGCTGGGCACAGAGCACAGCTGGGATTCATCCTGGAGACCTTTCCCAACCTAAATGATCCTGGAGTTCAGTGATAGCAACTTGAAAAAGCAGAGTTCACCTCCTGTGACTGAGGAGAGTTTGCCATTGCCAAGTCTACCTTCTAGTTTTTATACAATAACTTAATACTTATAACAGTTGCTATACAAATAACTACTTTTCCCTCTATGACAAAATAAAAAGAATCACATCAAAGTGACTCAAAAAAGGTCTCACAGAAAGAAATTATAGAGAGTTTGTGCTTCTGAAACTGGACATGCACTGAGGTACCAGAGGGACCACCCTAGAAAGCCAAACTCCCCTTCTCCTCCTGTGTGGGCAGGGGAAAAACCATTAATTTTATTTTATTACAAGTACAAGCGCTTTGTAAACATCAGGAAACTGTTTGAAAGTTTCCTAAACAAACCATCAGACATTTACAAAACATTTTTGTTTCTTCCTTTCATCTGGCAAACAAATGTGGCCCATGAAATAAACCCCACCTCAAGGGGATCTTTAGGATCTCTCCCTCAGCACTGAGCAGCAGCAAGTCCTGACCCAGCTGTCACTGATAAAGCAGCTTCAAATCCAAATATTTCCCTCAAATTCCAGAATTCTGACTGAGAGAAAGTGTTGGGATATGGGAACACTGGTGGGGTTTGCTGGTGAAAGAAACCAGGAGGTGGCAGAGGAATATCAGGAATATTGGCAGGGATGCATGAGCAGAACGGGATTTGATTTTTGAGGGAAAAGTCTCAATGTGGAAGAATTCCATAGTTCAGACTAACTATTCCCATAAAAAATTGCTCTGATTTGGAAAGAGAGTTTGTATGCCAAGTCTTGAAGTTTATTTTTTAATTTATAAGTCAAATTTGCTTGCTTACTACAAAAATAAAGATCTAATTCCCACTCTGAAATAAACAGCCTAGTGAAAAAAAATCTGAATTATCATAATCAAAAAATTGTAAATAATTCAAATTCTGCAGGCTGCTACAGCCAGTCCCTTCTTTAACAACTGTGCATTTTTACAATCACACATTTCTGAGCACATTCCTGAACCTGTATGAACTTCTCAGAAGTTTGATTTTGCTCCCCTGGGTTCACAAAGTTTTGGGATGAATCTTTTTCCTCACACTTTTATACTGTGAAATTTGCAATATTCCCTTCTTTTTTCAAGTGAGATTCTTTACTCCTGATGATGGAGCATGGAACAAAATAATTTTGTGTTTTATACAACAACACTGTCCAATCCTTTATTGTTACTTTGGGGTTACTCTGATTTCTGACCTGGATTTAAGGAATGCTCAACCACCAAAGAAAGGAGGAAAAGGGGAAAAGGGGAAAAAAGGGGAAAAGGGGAAAAAAGGGGGAAGGGAAGGGAAGGGAAGGGAAGGGAAGGGAAGGGAAGGGAAGGGAAGGGAAGGGAAGGGAAGGGAAGGGAAGGGAAGGGAAGGGAAGGGAAGGGAAGGGAAGGGAAGGGAAGGGAAGGGAAGGGAAGGGAAGGGAAGGGAAGGGAAGGGAAGGGAAGGGAAGGGAAGGGAAGGGAAGGGAAGGGAAGGGAAGGGAAGGGAAGGGAAGGGAAGGGAAGGGAAGGGAAGGGAAGGGAAGGGAAGGGAAGGGAAGGGAAGGGAAGGGAAGGGAAGGGAAGGGAAGGGAAGGGAAGGGAAGGGAAGGGAAGGGAAGCTCCCATTTCACAAGCTTCAGTCTCTATCTGGTGGCCAGACAGCCACACTGCAAGCTCAGACCTCCCTCAAACCAGAACACAATTCATTGAGCTGCTGCATCTCAGGTCTGAGAGACAAGAAACTACTTTAATTAATAAGAAAATACCCACAAAAAGGGCCCCATTTATGTGTCCTCAACACACTGGTGACAAAGCACATTTTATGGCAACTGTGACTTTTAGCTCAGGTGTGCTGTTTGAAGTCCCAGCCATTGGGGATGGAACACACAACAAATTCCTCTCTTCATGGGCATTTTCTTTTTTTGTCCAAGCAGATGATATTGCTCCTTTTAAAATATTTTTATTATGGAGAATCCTGAGCTGTCTATGGGATGCTTTAATTCGTTTTTTTTTAAAAAAAAAAAGAAAGAACCACCAATATCCACATTCATTAAAAGAAGAAAGAAAAAAAAAGATAAATTCAACTTGTGCATAGCACATGTTCCACTTCACAAACAAAATAAATAATGAAGACTTCATTGTGTCAGGTCAACTTTTAGCAAGAATTCCAAATTTAATTGTTTCATTGACTTGCATGGCCTCACTGATGACAGAGACTGCTAAAGTTAAACCATCATTAACAATAATGTTGAACAGGTAGTGGGAATATCTGAATTAAGGATTTTAAACTGGTGCTACAGCATGAACCTGGCAATGATCTTGATGAGGTCAATAAAATCTCTGGCCAAGATGTGGATTAGAAAACCTCAAATTTTACAGATAATTTTATATATATATATATATATATATAAAAAAAAATTTTAGAGTATATAATATATATTGCATTATATATTCAATATCATATTTTATATATTGTAGATTACATATTATATATTGTATATGTATTATATACTAGATATTATATACTGTATACTATATATTCTATATATTCTATATATTCTATAATATTATATTATATTATATTACATTATATTACATTATATTACATTATATTACATTATATTACATTATATTACATTATATTACATTATGTTATATTATATATTTATTTTATAGATTATATATATTAGTTTTATATATGGTATATTTGTTTTTTAATATATGCAAATGATGTTAGATAATCAGAGCTGGAAAGGTGTTTAACACTCAGCCTGACCTTCCCATTCCAGGTGTTTCACAAAAGCTGAACCACTGGAATTTGTTACCAAAATCTCACCTCAGCTCCTTTATCAGGTAAATCAATTTTCTAATAATTTTGTAATTAAATGAAAAGAGTTTCAGGCAATCTGAGCATCAAAACAGAGCAGCAAAAAAGAGAAACTTTGAAGTTGTGACAACTTTTAAGCCCTTATCTTTCATTCCCATCAGGCTGTGTTGAACTCAGGATGGAACCAGTCAGAAGTGGAGAGAGAAATGTGAATTTATTGGCGCTGCAGGAGAACGATCCCAGAGATCCCAACTCTCCTGCTCTCCCTGGACCGTGTGCTCCCACACTCCCTGAAACTCCAACACTCAGCAGCCACAGCCAGGACCCCTCCTGCCAGCACAGTTTGGGAAACAAAAGCCTTAAAAAAGAACTCCTGAAGGGAAAAAATGTAAAAAGACAGAGCTGGAAGGTTTAAAGTGTAATTTAAAACCTCATAAATAAGAGAAAAACAAAACAATCTGGCTGCTCTTGGAGTATCTTCCTGGAATTCTTTGATCCTTGTCAGTGATGGGTGTGGGGACCACAGCCAGAAGAAATAAGTGCAAGAGAAAATGATGTAAATAATTTTTAAGACCAACTTATATGTAATTATTTATATTATTTACATTTACCATAAATACAGATAATTTATATAATCTGAATATAAATTGTCATTATTGTTCCTTAACCTTTAATCTGCAGCTGTGAGTGATTCCCTAAAAACCAGAATATGGCCTGCAAGTCACAAAAACCCCAAATGGAAGCAGGAGTAAAACAAATTCACATTTATTCTCTGCTAATGAATTAAAATCATTCCAGGAACCTGAACCAGATACTCCATAAAAAAATAGGAGTCAGTCTGCAGCAAAAACATAAAAATAACTTGATAATCTAATGTAATCTAAATACATAGACTGTATAGAATTAAAATATAAATTACCATTATTTTTCCCTAATTTGATGATTCCTGTGAATGCTTCCCCAAAAACCAGAATATGGCCTGCAAGTCACGAAAACCCCAAATGGAAGTAGGAAAGGAATAAAACCAATAAATTCACATTCCCTTTTTCTGCTTATGAATTAAAATCATTTCCAGGAACCTGAACCAGATACTCCATAAAAAAATAGGAGTCAGTCTGCAGCAAAGACACAGAAATGACCTGATAATCTAATGTAATCTAAATACATCGATTGTATAGAATTTGAATATCAATTGTCATTATTGTTCCCTAACTTTTGATGATTCCTGTGAATGATTCCCCAAAAACCAGAATATGGCCTGCAAATCACTACAACCCCAAATCCAAGCAGGAATAAAACCAATAAATTCACATTTATTCTCTGCTTATGAATTCAAATCATTTCCAGGAACCTGAACCAGACGCTCCATAAAAAAAGGAGTCAGAGAAAAGGAATAACCGGGCAGAGCACCCTGAGGGAGCTCAGGGCGGGACTGGGTTGAGGCGGCCCGGGAGCACCGCGGCGCCGCGGCCAGCAGAGGGGGGCGGCAGCCCGGGAACGGCTGCGAGCGGGAAAACCCCCTTTCCTGAGAAAAACCCCCATTTCCCGAACAAAACCCCCGTTTCCAGAGCAAAACCCCCGTTTCCCGAACAAAACCCCCGTTTCCAGAGCAAAACCCCCGTTTCCCGAGAAAAACCCCGTTTCCCGAGAAAAAAACCCCCGTTTCCCGAGAAAAACCCCGTTTCCCGAGCAAAACCCCCGGTTCCCGAGCAAAATCCCCGTTTCCAGAGCAAAACCCCCGTTTCCCGAGAAAAACCCCCGGTTCCCGAGCAAAATCCCCGTTTCCAGAGCAAAACCCCCGTTTCCCGAGAAAAACCCCCGTTTCCCGAGAAAAACCCCCGTTTCCAGAGCAAAACCCCCGTTTCCCGAGAAAAACCCCCGTTTCCCGAGAAAAACCCCCGGTTCCCGAGAAAAACCCCCGTTTCCAGAGCAAAACCCCCGTTTCCAGAGCAAAACCCCCGTTTCCCGAGCACAAATCCCTATTTCCATAGCCCAAATCCCCATTTCCCCAGCCCAAATCCCCATTTCCCGAGCCCAAATCCTCATTTCCCGAGTCCAAATCTTGATTTCCAGAGTCCAAACCCTGATTCCCCTAGCCCAAATCCTGACTTCCAGAGCCCAAATCCCCATTTCAGAGCCAAATCCCCATTTCCCGAGCAAAAATCCCCATTTCCAGAGCAAAATCTCCATTTCCCGGGCCCAAATCCCCATTTCCAGAGCAAAATCCCCATTTCCTGAGCCCAAATCCCCATTTCCCAAGCCCAAATCCCCATTTCCCGAGCAAAAATCCCCATTTCCAGAGCCTAAATCCCTGTTTCCGAGCCCAAATCCCCATTTCCCGAGCAAAAATCCTCCTTTCCCGAGCAAAAATCCTGATTTCCCAAGCCCAAATCCCCATTTCCCGAGCAAAAATCCCCATTTCCCGGGCCCAAATCCTGACTTCCCAACCCCAAATCCCCATTCCCCGAGCCCAAATCCTCCTTTCCTGAGACCAAACCCCCATTTCCATAGCCTAAATCTCGATTTCCAGAGCCCAAATCCCCATTTACTGAGCCCAAATCCCCATTTACTGAGCCCAAATCCCCATTTCCCCAGCCCAAATCCCCATTTCCCGAGACCAAACCCCAATTTCCAGAGCCCAAACCCTGATTCCCCTAGCCCAAATCCTGACTTCCAGGGCCCAAATCCCCATCTCCAAATCCTGACATTTCCAGAGCCCAAATCCCCATTTCCAGAGCCCTCAGGAAGGGCTCACCCTTCCAAAGAAGTTATTTATGGGGCACCCAAATGGGCTATTTTAGGGCACCCAAATAAGTGACTTTTAGGGTACCAAATGGCATTTTAGGGCACCCTAACAGTTTACTTTTAGGGCACCCAGAGAAGTTATTTTATGACACCCAAAAAGTTACTTTTAGGGCACCCAAAGAGGTGACTTTTAGGGTACCTACATGAGTTACTTTCAGGGTTGCCAAAGAAATTCTGGGGCCCCCAAACTGATTACTTTTAGGGTACCCAAATGGGGTGTTTTAGGGCACCCAAAAAAGTTACTTTTAGACCACCCAAACTGGGTATTTTAGAGCACCCAAGAAGTGACTTTTAGGGTACCTGAATGAGTTACTTTTAGGGTATTCAAAGAAGTTCTAGGAAACCCAAACTATTTACTTTTAGGGCACCCAAAGAAGTTGTTTTTAGGGCACCCAAAGAGGTTATTTTAGGACACCCTAACAGTTTACTTTTAGGGCACCCAAATGGGGTGTTTTAGAGCACCCAAAGAAGTAACTTTTAGGGTACCTACATGAGTTACTTTCAGGGTGCCTAAAGAAGTTTTAGGACACCCAAAGTGTCTACTTTTAGGGAACTCAAATGGGGTGTTTTAGGGCACCCAAAGAAGTTACTTTTAGGTACCTAAATTAGTTACTTTTAGGGTACCCAAAGAAGTTTTAGGACACCCAAAGAGTTTACTTTTAGGGCACCCAAATAGGGTAAATTATGGCACTCAAAGAAGTGATTTTTAGGCTACCGAAATGAGTTACTTTTAGGGCACTGAAAGAAGTTTAAGGGCACCCAAACAGTTAACTTTTAGGGCACCCAGAGAAGTTATTTTTAGGTCACCCAAAGAGGTTATTTTAGGACACCCTAACAGTTTACTTTTAGGGCACCCAAAGAAGATACTTTTAGGGCACCTAAATGAGTTACTTTTAGGGTACTGAAAGAAGATTTTGGGCACCCAAAGAGTTTACTTTTAGGACACCCAAAGAAGTGACTTTAGGGTACCTAAATGAGTTGCTTTTAGGGTAACCAAAGAAGTTCAATGGCACCCTAACAGTTTACTTTTAGAGCATCCAAATGGGGTATTTTAGGGCACCCAAAGAGGTTATTTTAGGACACCCTAACAGTTTACTTTTAGGGCACCCAAATGGGTTGTTTTAGGGCAAGAAATTATTTTTAGGGCACCCAAACAGTTTACTTTTAGGGCACCCAAATAAGTTACTTTTAGGGCACACTAAGAAGTTATTTTTAAGGCACTCAGATTACTTTTAGGGCACACTAAGAAGTTGCTTTTAGGGCACCCTAACAGATTATTATTTTTACATCTGCACCCTAGCAGGTTATTTAGGGCACCCAAGCAGGTTGGTTTAGGGCACCCAAGCAGTGACTTTTAGGCTGTGCAAAGCTGGGGCACCCAGGCTGTCCCAATGGTCCAGGTCCCTGCTGATGCTGGGAAATTCCAGGAACTGCAGCTCCCAGACCCAATCCTTGTCTGTCTGACTGGGTGGGAGCCACTGCATGGAGAGGATCCAACCTTAAAGGATCAAACTCCCTCAATCTGCCTGAGGTCATCTTTCTCCTCCTCCTGTTTCTATGGGTTTATTAAAATCAAACTAGCAAGGCTTCTCCAATTCCTTTTGATGCATATTATAATCTGGAATTTCTGGATGATAAACATTGGAGAAAGGAGGCTCAGGGGGGACCTCGTGGCTCTGACCAGGGAACAGGGACAGGAGCAGAGGGAACGGCCTCAGGCTGGGCCAGGGCAGGTTTAGGTTGGATTTTGGGAAAATTTCTGCATGGAAAGGGAGCTCAGGCCTTGGCAGGGGCTGCCCAGGGAGCTTTGCAGTGCCCATCCCTGCAGGTGTGCCCTGGAGGTGGCACTGAGTGCTCTGGGCTGGGCACAAGGTGGGGATTGCTCACAGCTGGGACTCATCTTGGAGATTTTTCCCAACCTAAATGATCCTGAAATTCTGTGGTATGAACTCACAAAGGCAGAAGCCATTTTGTGTGACCAAAGAGAGTTTGCCATTACAAAAGGCTGCTCTGTGTTAGAAACTCTACAAGGAGATGACAGAGAGAACCAGTGGTGGGATCCCACCTGAATAAAACCACCTAAAGAGGTTCCAACAATGTTCTCTGCAAGGTTCCTTCTCAGAATTGACATTTACAGGACAGAACTTTATCAAGTATTTGGATAAAAACCTTTTCTCAAGGCCAGAGAGAGGTGGCAGCACATTCATGGCAATGCCTTGAATAAAAAGGATTCCTGTAGGAATGTCACAAAGAAAGAATCTGTAACATGCAGGGATCAGTGGGACACAAACCCCAGATGTTGGCAGATCACATCTGGAGAGAAAAGCACAAAGCCTTTAACTACAGAGGTCAAATTTTTACAAGAAAAAAAGATATTTTTTAATCAAGATGAGCCAGAGCTGTAAATGGGCAGCCCAAAAGAAAGAACAAGGAATTTATTCTGCAGAGGTCCAGGTCCAGAGCAGATGATCTGAGCCATCAGCAGGAAGGTCTCAGCTGGATCTGGCTGTGCAGATAAAATCAGAAATGCACGGCAAAGACAAAAAGTCTTTGGGAATCCCCCCAGAGGCTCACACAGAACCTCCACCCCAAGCAGGAGCCTGGTGAGGAGAACTCTTGGTGGGACTGGGTGATGGCAGAAGCACAAGAACCCGAGGGAGGAACGAGGCAGGGAAGGGAAGCAGTCAGCTGGCCACCATCAAAGCCAAGAACATTAATTCTATAAAACTGTGGTGCTGGTGCAAGAACAGCTTGATTGCCATGGCCAAGGTGTCCAGCTGATTATTTCCTCACATGGATCATGTCCCTATAGCCTAAAATTCCTTGAGTTTGTTTCCAAAGTGCCTTGAAAGGATTCAGGTGCAACTTTTCTTGACTGACCAGCCTCATTGCAGAAGTTCTGGGAGACCTTTAACTCAAAAAAACTCAAAATAAAATGTCTCTGTAGATCCTCAAGCTCTATATTATTATATAGGAGATTTCCTCTTCCTCCTGGACAGGAAACCCATCCCTGGCATCTCCAGTCACTGGAGATCTCCAAACCCTGGCCATTCTCATGCCTTCTAATCCCTTCCTCCTCCTGCCAAAGCATCTCCCCACAGCCCCAGAGCAACTCCTGATGGTTCTGGAGACTCTTCTGCCCAAAACATCCCGAGCAGCAAACACACTTCACCTTCACCCTCTTTAGTGAAACATTCCTCATCAGTCTGCAGCAAATTTTCAATTTCTAAATTACAGGTTTTGTTGGAACCCCTCTGCCCTTATGTTTCCACAACTGGGCCATGGAATTTTTAAAAACCAACAGAATTCCCACTTATCCAGAGCCACAGCAGCTCTTGTGGCTCCTGGCACTCTGAGTTGGGAGGCTCCTTCAGCAGTCCTACCTACTCAAATAAAATCTATTTTGTGCAAACTTCTGTATTCCAAATACACCAACCAGTGATTCCGCACTACAACTGTCCATTAGGATAAGTAATAAAGCAATCAGCAGCTAACAAACCACCCAAAAATTTTAACACCAGTTATTATTTTAAAAAAGAGCTTTTCACAGTTCTCCACTCGGCCAATCTTTCTCTCCCCTTATTTAAAAAAACGTTGCAAGTAGAATAAATATGTTCCAGAAGTTTAGAATCAACTTTTAAAACTTTTTTTTGAAGTTATAGTATACATATACATATATATACACAAAAATAGATATACACATATATTATATACATATATATAATATGTATATATATGTAATATATATTATTATATATTATATATTATAATATATATTATGTCTTGTAATACATATATATGTATATACATATATATGTTATTTATATAATATATACACATAATATATAATATATATAATATAGTATATAATATAGCATAATATATAATACAATATATATAAATATGAATATACATAAATATATATAAATATATATAGACATGGTATAATATAATAATATAGCATATATGTATATAATATGTGTATATATTATGTATATGTACATATATTTATATGTGTATATATTTATATATATATACATATATATATGCACACACATAAAATATATAAAATATAAATAGTTTTAAATATACTGTTGTGTGTTAATTCTATCCTTACAGAGTTGGGAGTTAATTAGTTTAAAAGAAAACCCTGCAAGAATAAAAGCCCTGATGCTGTAATTGATGGCTGGATAATGCAGGGACACAGGGGACATTTCACAGGGGTTCAGAGTGACAGGACATGGGGGGAATGACTTTAAACTGAAGGAGGGCAGGGCTGGATGGGTTCTTGGCAATGAGGAATTGTTCCCTGGCAGGGTGAGGAGGAGCTGGGGTGGAATTCCGTCCCTGGATCCCTGGCAGTGCCCAAGGCCAGGCTGGGCACTGGGGCTGGAGCACCTGGGACAGTGGGAGGTGTCCCTGCCATGGCCAACTCATCTCTAAAGGTCCCTTCCACCCCACATGAGTGCACACCTGCCCACTGAAGAGCCGCCAGGTGCAGGAGCAGCCCTGGCCATACCTGGTTTGTCAGGGGGATTGGCTGCTCGAGCTGCTCAGCGTAGGATAAGGCCGAGACCTGCTGGTCACTGATGCTCTGCTGCCGCCGGTCACTGTACTGCTGATGCGAATGGGACATCTGTCCAGCCATCTGAAGGCCAGCAGCATGGAATGAAAACGATGGTGCAAGCCGAACAGATGAAGGTTTGCATGCTGAAGTCTCTCCTCCTGCAAAGACAAGGACAGGGTTAAGCAGGGGATGGGGAGAGAATCTTGTCCTGGGTTCTGAGTCCTGGATCCTGGAGAGCATTGGCACCCAAGGGTTGTCACACGGGGGTTCCATAGGGATCAGGGATCCCAGAATTGTCCTGCAGGGCTGGGCAGGGACTTCTCACAAGGACACGGGGAATGGCCTTAGGTTGAGAGAGAGCAGGATTGGATGGGATACTGGGAATTAGGAATTGTTCCCTGGCAGGGTGGGCAGGCCCTGGCACAGCTGTGGCTGCCCCTGGATCCCTGGCAGTGCCCAAGGCCAGGCTGGAACGACCTGGTCTGGTGGGAGGTGTCCCTGACCATCAGATTATTGTCACACATGGGGGATTCCACAGGGAGGGATCCCAGAATCACCCTCAGGGAAAGGGCTGGGCAGGGACTTCTCACAGGGACACAGGGAATGGCCGCAGGCTGAGAGGGCAGAGCTGCCCCAGCCCTGCCCCAGCCAGGGAGGAGCTGGAGCTGCTGCAGAGCCCAGAGGAGGCTCCAGGATGGGCAGAGGATGGAGCAGCTCTGCTGGCAGGAAAGGCTGGCACAGCTGGCATTGCTCACCTGCACAGGAGAAGCTTTGGGCTGAGCTCAGGGTGGCCTTGCAGGGCCTGGAGGAGCCCCAGGAAAGCTGGAGAGAGACAGTTGTCAGGGGATGCAGGGACAGCACACAGGGAATGGCTCCCAGTGAACTGTTCCCTGGCAGGGTGGGCAGGCCCTGGCACAGCTGTGGCTGCCCCTGAATCCCTGGAGTGTCCAAGGCCAGGCTGGAGCACCCTGGTCTGGTGGGAGGTGTCCCTGACCATCAGAACTCCATCTTTAAGGATCCCTTCCAGCCCAACCCATGCTGGGACTCTGATCCTCAGCATCCCTTTCTTCACAGCTCCCCCTGGGTGTCCCAGCTCAGTCACAATTTGACAGGGGTTATTCCAAACACACAAATTCTGTGTATGGATCCCAAAAAGCCAGAACACCACACCAATTCTGCCTTTCAGGGCTGCTCCCAGCATTCTGGTCTGACTGTACCAAAGGAAAATCCATTGTCCAGCCTCAGCAGCTCATCTTTGTTTGGGGATGAGGTTCAGGGGTGATGATGGTGGGACTGGGATGATCCCAAAGGGCTCCTCCAGCCCTGGTGATTGCCTGAATCCCTGAATTCCTGATTCCCTGAATCCCTGATTCCCTGATTCCCTGAATTCCTGATTTCCTGAATCCCTGAGTCTGTGATTCCTTGAATCCCTGATTTCCTGAATCCCTGATTCCCTGAATCCCTGATTCCCTGAATCCCTGATTTCCCTGAATCCCTGATTTCCTGAATTCCCGATTCCCTGAATCCCTGATTCCCTGAATCCCTGAATCCCTGATTCCCTGAATCCCTGATTTCCCTGAATCCCTGATTTCCTGATTCCCTGAATTCCTGATTTCCTGAATTCCTGATTTCCTGAATCCCTGAATCTCTGATTCCCTGAATCCCTGATTTCCTGATTCCCTGAATCTCTGTTTCCCTGATTCCCTGAATCCCTGATTCCCTGATTCCCTGAATTCCTGATTCCCTAAATCCCTGATTTCCTGAATCCCTGATTCCCTGAATCCCTGATTCCCTGAATTCCTGATTTCCTGAATTCCTGAATCTCTGATTCCCTGAATCCCTGATTCCCTGAATTCCTGATTCCCTGAATTCCTGATTTCCTGAATTCCTGAATCTCTGATTCCCTGAATCCCTGATTCCCTGAATTCCTGATTCCCTGATTCCCTGTCCTCTGTGTTTCTGCCTCCCTACAAAGCACAGCAAACAAAGAGCAGCTGCAATCTGAAAGCAAAATTATCACTAAAGATTAAATTTAGAAGGAAGGTGTTAAACAGCCAAGCACCTGACCAGCCAAGGGAAATCCCCACTTCCTTTGCAGTCCAAACCTTGCAAGAAAACACAAGCGCTAGAAAACAGTAGATGAGCACAGCCAAGATTTGGCTTTCTTAAAAATAACTGTCAAAAGAAAACTAAAATATTAAGATTGATACTGCACATTGACTCAACACCTACCAGGGCAACAGCACTGCATGGATGGAATCAAACACCATTTTACATTGATTATGTTAAAATATTAACCTTTTAAAATTAGCATTGCACAGAAAATTACTTTTAACTCTTCTACAAAATGTCCATTAAAAACTGAGAATCAGAATTATCTCCCATCTCCACAACTTGGTGGATTCAGTGAACATTTCCTGTTCAAGATTCACTGAACACTCCTGCAAGAATGGCTGAACATATGTAAGACATCATCCACTATCTCTACTTTTTGCTCTTTTAATTTCTGAGGTTCTGCTTAACCTGAAAAAAAATCATAATCTCACTTAGCAACATCATGGTGACTGAAGTAGAAGTCAAAACAATATTTAAATCAGAGAGTCAAAAATACCACTGATTCTGAAGTGTGGAGCCAGTCACTTTCAAAGTTTCAATTTTGTGTTTTCTTACCTCAGGCCACAGGTTTCCAGTAGAGAATTACCTGGACAATTACAGAACTTTATAAACACAAATTTTATTTTAAAAATTCTGCCCTTCCATGTGTTCCTCAAAAAGCAGAAAGGTCAAATATATAAACCCAAAAATCCTGGCACTGTGGGGTTCTCATTTACTGCACAGGATCTTCTGACACTCCAAAAATCACAGCAAGTCTGAGGATAGACTGAACAATGCACTACACACACTTAAAATAAAGTAAAAATACAAAATAGAAGAGTGTTAAAGTGTAATTATCCCACAAAACAACACTTGTAATGTAATACAAATGTTGTGATGTGATGTTTGGGTTCAGCTGGAAACTTTCCATGCTTGTAGACCTTTTCCTCCCAAGTCCACCTACACCCAAATCTGTAATTTTGATTTTTTAGTTTAGAATATTTTTGAGATTTGCTGTTGGTGAGTGCCAAAGAGGTTCCTGTCGGCTTGGAGGACAATCCCACACCAAATGTGACACCATAAATCCAAACTGTGTCCAACAAGAAGGTTCTTCACCCAGAGGCACAAATGGCTCCACAGCAAATCCCAGAGGAAAGGGACAGGATTAGAGCCTGTGGTGATGTGAAGGATGCCAGGGGGGTGGATGGGAATTGGCCAAACTCATCCCTGTGCTCCCATCCCAAAGGGAAAAGGGTTTGAGTCCCCCCTGAGATGGGACCGAGCCCACCCAGCCGAGCAGCCCTGGGGCAGAGCTCCGGCAGCTGAAATTCAGCACAAGGAGCAGCAGCCAAGGAACTGCAGCCCCTGGGGCTGCCACACACACCCAGGGCCTGGTGGGACCCCTGTCCTTGTCACATCCCAGCCCCTGCCACATCCCTGTCCTTGTCACATCCCTGTCCTTGTCACATCCCTGTCCTTGTCACATCCCAGCCCCTGCCACATCCCTGTCCCTGCCACATCCCAGCCCCTGCCACATCCCTGTCCCTGCCACATCCCTGTCCTTGTCACATCCCAGCCCCTGCCACATCCCTGTCCCTGCCACATCCCTGTCCTTGTCACATCCCTGTCCCTGCCACATCCCTGTCCCTGCCACATCCCAGCCCCTGCCACATCCCTGTCCCTGCCACATCCCTGTCCTTGTCACATCCCTGTCCCTGCCACATCCCTGCCACATCCCTGCCCCTGCCACATCCCAGCCCTGCTACATCCCAGGCCCTGCCACATCCCAGGCCCTGCCACATCCCTGTCCTTGTCACATCCCTGACCCTGCCACATCCCTGCCCTGCCACATCCCTGTCCCTGCCACATCCCTGTCCTTGTCACATCCCTGTCCCTGCCACATCCCTGTCACATCCCAGCCCCTGCCACATCCCTGTCCCTGCCACATCCCTGTCCCTGCCACATCCCTGTCACATCCCTGTCCCTGCCACATCCCTGCCACATCCCAGGCCCTGCCCCATCCCTGCCCCTGCCCCATCCCTACCCCTGCCACATCCCTGTCCTTGTCACATCCCTGCCCCTGCCCCATCCCTGCCCCTGTCCCTGCCCCATCCCAGGCCCTGCACTCCCAGCCCAGCCCAGCCCCAGGGAACCCTCCCAGAAACCCTGGGGACACAGCAGGGGAAGGAGGGGAAGGAAGGACTGGCTAGAATAGAAATCCTGACCTCCTTTAGTTCTAGGTCGAGGAGTCGCTCCAGAAACAGGGACATTTGTGACAGCCATTAATTGAGGCTCACACAGCCTCTGGTGGCTCTGGGATTGGGTTTGGGCTCATCTGGAGAGCTCCAGACAGCCAAAAAATCAGGGATCTGCTGAGCACCAGGGCAGGGCTAAAATCCACCAGCACATCCAGAACTAGATGGGTCTGAGATTGTTCCCACAGCACATCCAGAACTAGATGGGTCTGAGATTGTTCCCACAGCACATCCAGAATTAGATGGGTCTGAGATTGTTCCCACAGCACATCCAGAATTAGATGGGTCTGAGATTGTTTCTGGCTCATCTGGAGAGCTCCAGACAGCCAAAACATCAAGGATTTGCTGAGCACCAGGGCAGGACTAAAATCCACCAAAACCTGTTCCCACAGCACATCCAGAGCTAGATGGGTCTGAGATTGTTTTTTGGCTCATCTGGGGAGCTCCAGACATCCAAAAAACAAAAATCAGGGATCTGCTGAGCACCAGGGCAGGACTAAAATCCACCAGCACATCCAGAGCTAGATGGGTCTGAGATTGTTCCCACAGCCCATCCTGAACTAGATGGGTTTGAGGTTATTTTTTGGCTCATCTGGAGAGCTCCAGACATCCAAAAAAAATCAAGGATCTGCTGACCACCAGGGCAGGACTAAAATCCACCAAAACCTGTTCCCACAGCACATGCAGAACTTCCACAAGGTGCAGTACATCATCCATTTTCCTTTTTAACCACTACAAGTTCAAGTGATCACACCTTGTAAAGCACCTTGGGAAGAAAATGAAGTTTTTAAAAAACCCCCAAACATATGCCAAGATCTCTAAGCATGAAGTACATTAAGGGAAAAGATTATGGATTTGGAGTGGGCAGAACTGTCTTACAAATAAGCCTTACCTAATGTTAGTTCAGGGGAGGCATAAAAATACCCACCTTGATTTGTATTTGCACTCAAAGAGGCTCCCAGAGCTCTCTGAAAATAGACACAGTGCAGAAATGGATCCCCTCATAAAGGAGAAGGTTTATTTCTTAAAGCATCCTCTCAACACAGTGGAAGAAGTTCAAGAATATATTTATTTGTTTATTTGGGAAGGATGGGAAATACTTCTGTCATTCAAAATAGATGTGTTTTAGATGTTTGGGTTTTTCTTAAAATGAATTTTTGGGGCCTCCCCATCCCTGGAAGTGTCCAAGGCCAGGCTGGGTTATCCCTGCCCATGGCAGGGGTGGCACTGGATGATTTCAGGGTCCTTTTCAACCCAAACCATTTGTGATTTTAAGATTTTTCCAAGCAACAAAGAAATTATCAACTGCAAGCATAACAAATATTTGAGATTGTGATTATTGAGGAATCTATAAATTAACTACAATTGGTGTAATATTGGAAAAGTTTGTATACATTTTTAAATTTTTGCACAGATTTTTTAAGAACTCCACGCAGATTCAATTTCCTCTCTCATCCATTTGAGATCCTGTTATTCCCATTTTGATATCAGTCCACAGAACTAATTTAGACATTAAACCTCCTCCCTAAAAATGTATTTTTGGTGGTAAAACACATCCCTGGCCTTCCCTTTCAGCTACAAACATTCACTGGGGAAGAGCTGTGGGTGACTGAGTGATCCCAAGAGTGGATCAACAACCCAGAAAAAATCAATGGATTCTACATTGGATTGAAATCTATGGATTGTAAATTGGATTGAAATCAGTGCATTGTAAATTGGATTGAAATCAGTGCATTGTAAATTGGATTGCAATCAGTGCATTGTAAACTGGATTGAAATCAGTGCATTGTAAACTGGATTGCAATCTATGGATTGTAAACTGGATTGCAATCAGTGGATTGTAAACTGGATTGAAATCAGTGCACTGTAAATTGGATTGAAATCAGTGCACTGTAAATTGGATTGAAATCAGTGCACTGTAAATTGGATTGAAATCAGTGCACTGTAAATTGGATTGAAATCAGTGCACTGTAAATTGGATTGCAATCTATGGATTGTAAACTGGATTGCAATCAGTGCATTGTAAACTGGATTGAAATCAGTGCATTGTAAATTGGATTGAAATCAGTGCATTGTAAATTGGATTGAAATCTATGGATTGTAAATTGGATTGAAATCAGTGCACTGTAAATTGGATTGAAATCTATGGATTGTAAATTGGATTGAAATCAGTGCATTGTAAATTGGATTGAAATCAGTGCACTGTAAATTGGATTGAAATCAGTGGATTGCAGCCAAAACCCACTGGCCACAGCACTGGGCAACCTCCAAAGGTCTCTTCCAGCCTCAGGGTTTCCACATTTCTGTGTCGCAAAGTCAGCACAAAGTGAGTTTTCTCTCTGGATCAGTTGTTAGAGTAGTTCCTCTGTTGGGTGGGACGGCACCTGAAAATCCCAACAGTGATTCCAAGGTTTCTCTGCATTCCTGCCCCCCAGCTCATTAAAGATCTACTTTGCCTCTCAAAGTATCTTTGTGACTCTCTTTGTCCCTCTGTCACACTTCTACCTCAGTGCTCTACTGAGGTGTATTCATAGTGAAATATAAAAAAGGGAGGCAAAGTCAGACAAAAACCATTAGAGAATTTAAAAAGTGACATTTCCTTAATATCTCTTCCTACTTTTCACCTCCCAATTAAAAATCAGCCCCCAAAAAGTGACAGTTTGGACGCTGTGAGTGATGCAAATCTGCTTCAGGACTGACAAAGCATCTCCCAAGGGCAGCAGCAGCAGCAGATCTCGGTTCCATGACAAGATAAAGAGTTATCTTGCTGATAACAGAACCTCTGCAACAGCCTGAAAACACCTCCCCGCCTGCTGGTGGCTGTGCAAGATGAAGAGGTAAAAGCAGTGGAAGTCCCATCAGCATTTGGAAGTTTAAATGCAGGAATTCCCCAAGTTTGGAGGTGCCCCAGGCCAGGCTGGAGCAGCCTGGGACAGTGGGGGTGTCCCTGCCCGTGGCAGGGAATGGAATTAAGATGATAAATAAAGCCTGAAACTTCCTCTGCGCAATTCACCTGCCATTCTCTCTGCCTTGCTACAACTTTTCTTCCTTTTCTTCAACATTTTCCCTCCTAAGATCACTGCTCTGACCCAAGATGCTGCGAGCTCCTCTCCCTGCCACGCCACCCTCCCTGTCCCCCCATGTGCAGCCATTCCCTGCACTCCCCCTCAGGGATGTGCTGGCAGCTGAGTGGGAACCTGCCAGAAAACACCACCAGGGAACAGAAGTGTGAAGGGTCTCGTTGGCCACAAAGGCTCATCTGCTTCCCACACCCAGAGCTCACAGCTGGTGGGGCCACACCACAGAACAAACACGACTCTGACCGAGCAGGACAGGCTCAGACTTTAAATCTTTTTGTTTCCAACCCCTGCTAAACCATCACAGCTGAAGGCAAGCACTTCTTGCTGCTTTTTTCTGTGTTAAAATTAGTGATGTGTGTGAAAAATGCCTATTTTATGATTGGCTTTTTGCAAATATTAACATGAATATTGTATGTGTTGTGTTAGAAAGTGATGCTGTATTAATTCTCTTAAGTAGTGTGTTAAATAGAGTTTTAGGTTATAAAAATTGTTGAAATAGAAACTATGCTATGTAGGATACTTTTTTAAAGAAAGGACTGGCAGTGAGATAGCAGTCACAGGACACCTGAATCTTTCAGAGAAAGAGAATTTATTCCCCATTATCAGGAGAAATGAACTTCTTCCCGCCTCGAAGGCGCTGTCAGGATTCAGAGGAAGAAGCTGACACTGCCCAGCCAGAATCCTGTGTTTGAATGGAATTTATGCATGATATGTGAGGTGTATGAATATGCAACAGGCTGTTGTTTTTAAGGGTTAATCCTTCATTAACTTGTGTCCTTTTTCGGGCTCCTGCTGCCCAGAAAAAGGTACTCAGACATCCATAACTTTTTGTTTCTCTTGTCTCATATTGTCCGTATTCAAATTGTCCAAATTATTATTACTCTAACTGCATTACTAGTTTCATAACCATTTTATTCTTACTAAACTTTTAAAATGTTAAAAACAAGGCATTGGTGTTTTTCACAATGTGAAAGCCACCCAATGTCCACTCTAAGAAAATCCTGTGTTAGCTGAGGAATTGTACAACCCTCTTCCTCCAGAGAAGATTATTTCTGTGCAAAGTTCATTGTTTTGCAGAGTTCTGGTCAATTTTATTTTTCACCATCTCAGCTTGGAAAAGCTCTCAGCACCCATGAGCACTGAAGGGGGTCTGGAAAAGGGAGGCAGATGCCTGCACTGCTCTGGCACTCTGAGGTGTACCAGCACACCCTGCAACAGCCAGGGAGAACCAGCAAGAGTCCTGGGATGTGAGAGCTCCGTCCACACACACCCACGCTGAGGACGAGTCAGACCCAGCAGAGTTCCCCCTGAGCACCACAAACATCAGCGCTGGGGATGGCAGCGTTTGGAACAATCATCTCTGAGCAACGAGCAAAGCCCGACCTGAACTCTGCGTGCCCTCCTGCCGCCCTGCCCTGCCCACTGTCCCCACGCGGGGACATCGGGGGGCTGCAGGGACCTCCCTGTGCTCGGCCTGGAGTGGGAAAGGCTGGGAGAGCCCGGGGAACAAAGGGGAATTACCTGGGGCAGCTCCCGGAGAACAATCCCGTTATAAATATCCCCCAAAGGAGGAACTTTATTATTGTGGGGGGATTATTGAGAATGGCTGCTCCACAAGTTCTCCTACAATAACCATTGAGCCAACTTCCCTGTACACAAATGCCAAACGCTGCTTGCCCGGAGAGCAGAATGGAACCCTGAACTTAGAAACAACCCCCAGGGTTCCTCCTGCTCCTGTCCCTGCTCTGCTCCTGTTCCTGCTCTGCTCCTGTTCCTGCTCCTGTTCCTGCTCCTGTTCCTGCTCCTGTTCCTGTTCCTGCTCCTGTCCCTGCTCTGCTCCTGTTCCTGTTCCTGTTCCCGCTCCTGTTCCCGCTCCTGTTCCTGTTCCTGTTCCTGTTCCTGCTCCTGTTCCTGTTCCTGCTCCTGTTCCTGCTCCTGTTCCTGTTCCTGCTCCTGTTCCTGCTCCTGTTCCTGTTCCTGCTCCTGTTCCTGCTCCTGCTCCTGTTCCTGTTCCTGCTCCTGTTCCTGTTCCTGCTCCTGTTCCTGCTCCTGTTCCTGCTCCTGTTCCTGCTCCTGTTCCTGCTCCTGTTCCTGTTCCTGTTCCTGCTCCTGTTCCTGCTCCTGTTCCTGTTCCTGCTCCTGTTCCTGCTCCTGTTCCTGTTCCTGTTCCTGTTCCTGCTCCTGCTCCTGTTCCTGTTCTGCTCCTGTTCCTGTTCCTGCTCCTGTTCCTGCTCCTGTTCCTGTTCCTGTTCCTGCTCCTGTTCCTGCTCCTGTTCCTGTTCCTGCTCCTGTTCCTGCTCCTGTTCCTGTTCCTGTTCCTGCTCCTGTTCCTGCTCCTGTTCCTGTCCCTGCTCCTGTTCCTGTTCCTGCTCCTGTTCCTGTTCCTGCTCCTGTTCCTGCTCCTGTTCCTGCTCCTGTTCCTGTTCCTGTTCCTGCTCCTGTTCCTGTTCCTGTTCCTGTTCCTGTTCCTGCTCCTTCTCCTGCTCCTGCTCCTGTTCCTGTTCCTGTTCCTGCTCCTGCTCCTGTTCCTGTTCCTGCTCCTGTTCCTGCTCCTGCTCCTGTTCCTGCTCAGGAGGTGACACCAAGCTCCATCTTTTCCCAGCCTGGAGGAAAAGCAGGCCAGGAGCAGGTTCATGAGCTGCTGTGCCATGCTGAGCCTGTCCTGGCCAGTTCCTTCCCTGGATGGGCTGCACAGGAGGTGGACTTAGGGCAGGACTTGTGGTCTGTGCCTTTTGTGCAATCAGAGAACTCCAGTTCCTTTTCCTGGAGAAAAACTGCAGCTCAGATTTGTCTCAGGGAAACACTGTGGGAAAAATCTACCAAAAAAGAAAAAAAGCCACTTGAAAAATAAAAATTTGGTAGCAGAAGGGCTGAATGCTGCTGCTCATTGTAATTCTCCCACTACAAGAGAAAGAAGTTTCTAAAACTCATTTAATCAACTGGCAACACAGTATATAAATGTGGGTTTCATTAACTTATAAATATGACTTTGAGTACACTCCAGAGAATCTCAGAACTGAGAAAATGTTGTGAAAGTGAAACTACTTTTTTTTTTTTTTTTTTTTTTTTTTTTTTTTTTTTTTTTTTTTTTTTAATAAATGAAGCCCAAGATTGCCAAAATTCTCAGTTAAAACCTCCAGGAAACACAAGCACTCTGAACTTTCAAAGCCCAAATGAAGCTCTGTGAGACCTCTGCTTGCCCATTTCTGCCCTGGACAAGCACCTGCCTTAAAGCACAGCTAAAAACCACCTGGAATTCCACAAGGAAACAGCAAACTGAACTGAAAAGCCACTAAAATGAAGAGAAATGAGGAAAGGCCAGAATCCTTGCCCAGCTTTATTTCTGTGCCTCCATGTCAATAAGTTATGATTCTGTTTAGCCCCATGAATGCCCTGTTTGTTTTAGGGGCAGAATGGAAGCAGTGCTGCCTCAATAGGTGGCCACACAATAGATCTTTTGATTTTCATTGTGTTTAACATAATATCCCTTGCCACTCTTCAGACTGTGCTCCAAATAAAATTATTCCTGGCTGCTTATACATTCTATAGAGTGCTCATTGTTTTTGCATCCTCGGAATTCACAAACAATCATTTCCTTCTGTAGAATTCTGCATTTTCTCCTGCTCTGCAGAAAAACATCCAGACATGGGATAAACACCAAAGGGCTCCATAATTTAAATTTTTGTACTTTGCAAAGACAAAGGGCATATCCTAGCAGGTAAATCTGTGTTTTACAGAGCTCCACAGAGGAGCAGCTTTGAGGTTAGGTTAAAAAAGCTCCTTTTTGACCTCTGTGATCCTCCAAGAGAGCATATCCCAGGATTTAGAGAGGAAATGACTGCACACACACCAACTGTTAGGGAAGCTTTTCCCCTTTTCCAACTCTCTTCAAGTTCTTCCCAAGTTTTCCTGGCACACTGGAACTCTGTCCAGCTGCTCAGGAGCACTGGGCAAACCCAAGTACTTTGGCTGCTGATTCACCCCAGCGTGTATTTGTTTATTTAATGACAAATCAGTGAGTGAAACAATATCTCAGCAGTCAATACTTTATTGCTGAATGTTTAATAACCTCTATTTCAAGAAGAAACTAACTTTTATTTTAAAACTGACAAATAAAAATTATCCAAACTCACTGATATTGGTGAAAATGTGCCAAGGTTGAGGTTCAGAGGCTTCTTTTTTTGTCTCCCCCTACAAATTCATGTGTAATTTATGATCTTATGCAATTATTCTAAGGTTTATAATTTTTCTAATTGAGTGAAAAGCCTGCCATTAAAAAGAAGGAATATAAAGGAGAGGGGGAAATGGAGATAAACTTTTTTTATGATCATGGTGAAAGTTCAAAGACTCACAGAAGCAATAATATTGGAAAATACCACCAAGATCATCAAGTCCAACCTTTGACCGAACAAACATAACAATTCTTAAAGCAGAAATAAAGACTGAAGTGTGAATATTACTCCAAACACAGGTTTTCCAATAATTACTTAACTCCAGCTACCTCTGCATCTTTAATCCTGCTTGAAGACCCACACCTGCCCCTCTGTTCTGAGTGAAAACCACAAACACAAACAAAAAATTCTGTCAAATTCAGTAAATAAGGAGAAAATCTTTTATAAACCACGGTAATCCCCTAATATAGCAGAAATTTAGGGACAAAAAGTTTAAATTCACATTATTTTGTCCTTTAAAAAAGCTATAAAAGAACCTCTCAACTGGTTCTTCAGAAGGCTTCAAGCAAACTCCAAGTACACACAACTTTATTAAATCTAAGTTTTTGTTCTAGAAATCGCTACGTTTCTCTATGAAAATGTCGGCTTTATCCAAGAAAAACTAAATTTGCCTCTGCTGAACCTGAAGTTTTCTGAAGGTTTAGAAAACAGTCAAAAAATTAAAATTTCACCAAAGTAAAAATCCGATTTAACCAAAAATCTGTTTGTGACAGGAATTCCCATTATTACTAGCAAATGTCAGATGGTATCAAAACACAGATACATATTGATATTTATGTGGAAGAGAAGGGAGAAAAAAAGGAAAAAATAGGGAATGTAGCTGGATTTACTCATTTAAACAATTCATTATCCTTACAGTCACTTTTGGTGAGTTAAAAGAAGAGAATTTGAGCAGTTATGGAAGAAAATACAGGAATTGGACACTGAGGAAGAGGGAGGGAGGGAGAGGGAACAGGACTGAGGAAAGTGATCCATGACTGAACAGCAGAAAAAGCTGCTTGGGAAGGCAGGGAAAGGAAAAAAGGCCAGATACAGATGCAGATTTAAGCAGCAGAATATATTTTAAGCTCAGATTCCCCAATATTCTTAGACAGGAATGATATTTAGGACAGAAAAAAAAACCAGGACTCAACTTAGAGCTGAGGAGGGGCCTGGTTATTGGTGTGGAGTTTTTTTTTTTTTTTTTGTCGGGTGGGATATGAATACAGCATTTTTGAAAGGTGAGTGTGTTTGTTCCAGAAATAGATTATTCTAAAGAAACATCAGATTGAGATGCCGATCTTGGACAGCGAGATAGGGCTGTGGTGTATCGTAAGAAAAATCAGATTGAGATCCCGATCTCGGACAGCGAGAAGGGGCTGTGGTGTATCGTGAGTGATTGGTGAGTGTACCGGCGTTCTGCTTTCTACAAGAAGCTGGCTACTTTAAGGCGTTTTATTTAAATAATAAATTTTAAAACAGGGGGGAAGCAGGTGGGAAGCAGCAATTAGCCGAAGCGCTGGGCGGCCGGGCCGGGCCCGGTGTGAGGGCGGCTCGCAGCGCGCAGGCCCCGCGCGTGAGGGGGAAGCCGATCCCGGCGCTCCCCTCAGCGCATCCCCGGCTGCCGCAGCGCGCCCCAGCAACAGCGCCTCATTAGCATAGCCCACCCCGGGCCGCGCCGCGCCATTGGCCCGCAGCGCCGCGGCGCGGACCAATGGCGGCGCGCTATGCAAATGCGGGCGCGCAGTTGCCAGGGCAGAGCTGGCGCGCGGCGGCCAATGGGCGCGGGCTCCATAAACAAGGAGCGCGATTGAGCTTTGTCACATTCGCCGGGCGCTGTTAACACTTTCCAGTTTAGGGCGAAATTAGCTCCATCTCCCGAGGATCAGGCTCATGTTCTACATTTCACCCCCACAGCAAGGGCAGGGCGGCGCAGCCATGATACACGGGATTTACGGATAAGCGCGCCCGCGTTAGGATTTCGCCTTGCCCGGCTCCGGGACGCCTTCTCCGGGGTTGGGATGCGAAAGATCCCCCAAGGCTGCCGGGTGGGAGCGAGCCCGGCTGGAATTCTTGCCGGGGCTTTAAAAAGCTATAAAGTTCCCTGTCGCTGCCTTCCTTAGGCAGGTCACCTCCTAAAATTACTGTGTCAGGCCACTCCTGTCCTTCCCTTTTGAATTTATGTTTCACTGGTTTGGGTTTAACCCTAAAGACACAACATCCATCATTATTATTATTATAATTATAATTCACCCCCCCTCCCCGACAGATTTTAAGCAAGTGAAATTTCAGCTCGTTCTACCGCCGCTAACGACTGAACATGAGCGATGCTGAAGCATCCTAGGTGAAATAAGCAGATTTTTTTCTTATTTTAAAGAAAAAAAAAAAAATAAAATATTATCTGCCAGCATATTGGTTTCTGTGTGCCTGTGACGGCGTGAATCCATCACTGACCAGCACCGCTCCTGCTGGGGAGATCCCCTTCCCACGCGCAGGGGGGATGCGGCTGTGGAAAACCGGCGGCTGGAAATGCAAAGAGTGACAGACAGACAGACTTACTCTGGAAGCCCCCGGCTGTCCCTGCAGCACAGCAGCAGCAGCAGCAGCAGCAGCAGCAGCAGCACTGTCCCCCCTCTCTCTGTGTCCCTCTACGCCGTGGCGGCCGCGGCGATGCCGGGCATGTTTTACTGCACTTTGCCGAGCCCGGCAGCGATGTGCCAGCGCCGCTGCGAGTCACTCACCTGCCGAGGGGGTGGGGGGGGCTTCCTGTTCTCCGGGGCTCCGCCAAGGTGCCACCGGACAGGGACAGAGCACGGAGCCCCCGGAGCCCCCGGGCACGGCGGGGACAGCACCGGAGCCCGGCCGCGCTCGGAACCTGGGCTGGGGCAGGAGGGGCGCGGGCAGAGCCAGAGCCGCTCTGAGGGGCCCGGCCCGGCCCAACTGCACCGAGCTGCAGCGGGATTTTAAAATGTCAGCTCCAACAGAACTTCAGAGTTTTACCGGCTCCCTCATTCAAAAACTTCATCTTGGACATTTTAGCAGTAGAGAAACTACTGAAGTATTTCCTTCCATGCCTTAAAACACCAGCAACTCCCTCAGAGAAGCTAGTGAAATCCCTCCCTGTATGCCCCAAAACACCAGCAACTCCCTCAGAGAAGCTCCTGAAATCTCTTCCTCATTCAACAATTTCACTTTGGACATTTTAGCAGTTATGAAACTACTGAAATCTCTCCCTATATGACCCAGAACACCAGCAACTCCCTCAGATTTCAGGAGTGAAGCTCCTGAAATCTCTCCCTGATTCAACAACTTCATTTTGGACACCTTAGCAGTTATGAAACGACTGAAATATCTCCTTCCATGCTCTGGAACACCAGGAACTCCCTCAGAGAAGCTCCTGAAATCTCTGCCTCATTCAACAACTTCATTTTGGACATTTCAGCAGTAGTGGAACTACTGAAGTATTTCCCTCCATGCCCTAAAACACCAGCAACTCTCACAGTGAAGCCACTGAAATCTCTCCCTGTATGCCCCAAAACACCAGCAACTCTCTCAGTGAAGCTCCTGAAATCTCTCCCTCATTCAACAACTTCATTTTGGACATTTCAGCAGCAGTGAAACTACTGAAATTTCCGCTTCCATGCCCTGGAACACCAGAAACTCTCACAGTGAAGCTCCTGAAATCTCGCCCTACATGTCCTAAACCACCAGAAACTCCCTCAGCAAAGTTCCTGAAATCCCTCCTTCATTCAACAACTTCATTTTGGACATTTCAGCAGTAGTGGAACTACTGAAATTTCAGCTTCCATGCCCTGAACACCAGCAACTCCCTCAGAGAAGCTCCTGAAATCTCCCTCATTCAACAACTTCATTTTGGACATTTTAGCAGTAGTGAAAGTACTGAAATCTCTCCCCACATGCCCTAAACCACCAGCAACTCCACAGTGTGCGTGCACTACACACCCCAAAAATCAGTGCTGCCCATTCCTTATCTCCTGGCAGCTTTTGGAACCCATTTATTGCATTTATTGCATTTATTTTGTGCTCACTTGCAGCCCCTGCAGCAGCAGTGTTACCTGACAGGGGCTTACAGGATTTCCCAGCAATCCGGGCTGGGCTGGCACCTTGCAGCACTAATTTATTGCATTTATTGCAGCGTTTATTGCATTTATTTTGTGCTCATCTGTGCAGCAGCAGTGTTACCTGACAGGGGCTTACAGGATTTCCCAGCAATCCGGGCTGGGCTGGCACCTTGCAGCACTAATTTATTGCATTTATTGCAGCGTTTATTGCATTTATTTTGTGCTCACTTGCAGCAGCAGTGTTACCTGACAGGGGCTTACAGGATTTCCCAGCAATCCGGGCTGGGCTGGCACCTTGCAGCACTAATTTATTGCATTTATTGCAGCGTTTATTGCATTTATTTTGTGCTCATCTGTGCAGCAGCAGTGTTACCTGACAGGGGCTTACAGGATTTCCCAGCAATCCGGGCTGGGCTGGCACCTTGCAGCACTAATCCCCGTGCTGGGCTCTTGCAGACTTTTATCAGCACTTCATGAGAGTTCCTGGTGTTGGTGCAGCACCTCCTCCTTCCCCCACCTCCAAAGAACGTTACTCACAATTTGCAGTTTGTAACACAAAACTAATTAGAGATGGAATAAATTACCTGCTGCATGGCAGCATGAGAGGTGAATAACACCCAATATTTTATCCCAAATCAATACCCAGCATTTCCAGCTGAACGTAAAGTTAGCATAAATATCAGCATCATTTTTAAAGCTCTCCTTTTGTACAAACAGATATATATTTAAAAAAAAAATTAAAAAGAAATCTTTTGCTATGCATCAAACCCATCAAGGGAAATAACTTGAATTATTCTATTTCCCATTTGTAGTTACTGAGGCACAAGATATATTTAAACAGTTGGTAGAGAAAAAATGGGAAGCATCTCCCATATCAATGTACAGCCAGCATGCCAAACCATGAATGCAAGTGCTAAACAAGGGATGAATACATCATGTGCAAGAGTCTCACATGATATAAATTATTCAATACCTGACCAAAGAGAACAGCTTTCAGGAGAGAGGGGGAGGATCTCAAAGTACTTTTGTAGTTTGAATACAGGCAGGGTTAGGAATTGCTGCAGAATCTTTTTAACGCTGTTAAATAATCCCATGTATTTCCCAGCTATTTCACTGGGTGACATCCACCCAGCTCTGGTGTCTACCATAAATAAAGGTGGATTTCATCTAACACAGCCATGACAATTTTAAAATAAAACCAACTGTAAAAATAAAATAACTTGGCACGTGGGCAAGTGTGTATTTTGAGAATTTGGGCTGTCCCCTCCTTCCACTTGCAGGATTTGCACAGCCCTACTGATATGAAAAGTCTTTTTTCCTTTCCTTTGTTCGAGTTTGGGATTTTTGGGATTGGATTTGAGATTGCTGTGAACCTATCACACATCTTTAACACACACACACACACACACAGAGGCTTTTGAAGTGAAAAACTGAACTACAAAAAAATATCCACCATTATAAATTCCACCTCAACTATGGGGAAGCTGCTGCTGTGATGATTCCAGGGAATTCCCTGGCTGGCTGATTTCATGGATGATTTTGGAGTAATTCATGTCACTCCAAGAGAAATTTATAGCACTTAAATTTTAGCTACAGAGCAGTTCTGTTGCATTTGAAGACATTGCTTTGATACTCTGTATTAATAACACAAATTCTGATGGAGTTCCTACAAACCAGAATATTCTGTATTAATAACACAAATTCTGACAGAGTTCCTAAAAACCAGAATATTCTGTATTAATAACACAAAGTTCCTAAAATCCAGAATATTTTGTATTAATCACACAAATTCTGACGGAGTTCCTAAAAACCAGAATATTCTGTACTAATAACACAAAGTTCCTAAAATCCAGAATATTCTGTATTAATCACACAAATTCTGATGGAGTTCCTACAAACCAGAATATTCTGTACTAATAACACAAAGTTCCTAAAATCCAGAATATTCTGTATTAATAACACAAATTCTGACAGAGTTCCTACAAACCAGAATATTTTGTATTAATAACACAAATTCTGATGGAGTTCCTAAAAAACAGAATATTCTGTATTAATAACACAAAGTTCCTAAAATCCAGAATATTCTGTATTAATCACACAAATTCTGACAGAGTTCCTACAAACCAGAATATTCTGTACTAATAACACAAATTCTGACAGAGTTCCTACAAACCAGAATATTCTGTACTAATAACACAAATTCTGACAGAGTTCCTAAAAACCAGAATATTCTGTATTAATAACACAAAGTTCCTAAAATCCAGAATATTCTGTATTAATCACACAAATTCTGACAGAGTTCCTACAAACCAGAATATTCTGTACTAATAACACAAATTCTGACAGAGTTCCTACAAACCAGAATATTCTGTACTAATAACACAAATTCTGACAGAGTTCCTAAAAACCAGAACACTTTAAAACTCTCAGGCACTCTGTCCTTATAAATCCACATCACAGTTCATAAAATAACAACATTCCAGGTTTTTCCTCACTCCAAAGTTGCCTGGAAGCACCAGAACAGTTCCATAAAATCCTCCCAGGTTTGAACTGCACCTAAACCATTTTTGTGCTGCTCTCTCCATGATTTGCTAACTGATATTCTGCATTTTACAGCAGGAATCTGAAGCCAGTCCTGACAAACTCCACTCCCAAGTCACTAAACAATAAATCATTAAAAAGTTTCAATATTTCCATGCCCAGTTTAGTGCTCATCACAGAAAATAAATAAAAAAATCAGAAATAACTCCAGGCAAGATTTATTTGGGGGTTGACAAGTCCAGTCAAAGCTCACATCTGAAAGCCAATTTCCTGCCTCTGTAATAATTCCTGTATTTAGTACACACACTTCCAAGTTTTGGCAATTACTTCTTTTGATTTGTCTCACCTTGAAGCAGCAGATTTAAGGAGAAAAATCCTTAAGTGTGGTTGGATCTGTGCTTGCAGCTGGAAACCACCAAAACCTGGGGATGCCAAACTTCACTAATCCAAACATGTGAGCCCAAAGTGGGGCTCACTGCGAACTGTGTTGATTTCTCTCAAGTAACACAAACTTCAACCCAGAAAAATTTAAAACATAACAACAAAAAACCATCCAGAAAACAAACAGAAAATATCATTATTTCTTTAGGATAATACAATTATTTTTAAAGTGTATCTTGCATTTTTCCTTGTAAGGTTTTATTGTTTCTAGCGTAAAATAAGGAGTAGGTATTAAAGCTAACTATGAAAATTGGGGCTTTGTTCACACTAATAATAACAATGAGAGCAGCACCACCCAAGTATCAGAGTTGTGCAAATTTTAAAAAATAATTTTTGTCTGCATCTTATAGAATTCTAGAATGATTTGGGTTGGAAGAGACTTAAAAATCAATCAGTGCCACCCCTGCCACGGCAGGGACACCTCCCACTGTCCCAGGTGTTCCAAACCCCAGTGCCCAGCCTGGCCTTGGGCATTGCCAGGGATCCAGGGGTGGAATTCCATCCCAGCCCCTGCCAAGGAACAACTCCTGGTTTATCCCACCTGACCCTGCTTTCCCTCAGCTCATCTGCTCCATAAATCTGATTCCCAGTTACAAAAATCCCCATTTGCCATCACTGGGCTCCTCCTTTGCCACCTGTCCCCTGCAAGGACATCAAGGAAGGTGCACAAAGCAAAGACTGGAACATCTGAGCCTCTCCTTCATCAGTCTCTGGTTCTTCTGGAATGCCCAACTCCTGAGAGCCGCCTGCCACCTGCACCTCTGTGCTCACCAAGCAGGTGCAGGAGGGAAGGAACCATCCCAGCACTTCCTGCAGGATGTACGAACCACACCAAGGAAAAGCTGAGTGGATAATTGGCCATGGTTTGGTGTTGTGTGGGATCTCAGCACCTCAGGACTGACGTTCAGAGTCACCGAGAGCACCCTTGGAGGGCTCGGGAGTCCTGGGATGTTGCCAGAAGTGTCTGGTGGCTGCACTTTGATCCCACACGGGAGACGACGCCTGTATGAGGATGGGAGGATTTCACTGGGTGAATGGTGAAGGGATGAGTTAATTAGAGTGTAAAACACAGGGTTTAGGATTTCTGTACAGGGGGGTCTAAAGAAGTAAGATGGAGGAATTGGGGCGTGTCCTGTTCTTCTTCTTCTTCTTCTTCTTCTTGGCCTCCATCTTCTGTGGTGGTGGTGGCACTTTGGGATTGGTTATTACTAGAAGTGCACCGGTTAATAAGGGTAGAAGGTATTGGGGAAAAATGATAAATATTGTACACGTAACTTCGGGTATAAAGATAAGTGACCGCCCCGGGGGCTCTCAGTGTGCCCATGGCTGACTTGCTGTGCAGACCTCTGTCGGGCTGAAAGAAAATCTTTTAGATAAACAATAAATAAACACCGAGACCGAGACAAGATCAGAAGTCTCTCCTCATCCTTTGAAGCGCCGGCTCTTCAAGGCCATCCCTGGGCCTTTCCAGGCCACCTAAACAGCCGAGAAACCGACAGTGTTGGGTTGGTTTCCTCACCTCCAGAGAGGTGCAGAGGAACCATTCCACCTGAGGAAAGGGAGTTGGATGTTCTCAAAGAAAGGTGATGATGGAAAATTATTTACAGGATCTAAAGGAAATCTTCAAAGTTCAGCCAACAATTGTTCTGGGAAAAGATCACCCCAAGTTCTGTTCACAGCAGAAATGTTCATGGGGTTCTAACCCCTAAAGGCTTTTAATCCAAACAAAATGTGCCCTGGTGTGGCCAGGGAATGTTCCCAGCTCCTGAGGACACTGAAATCCACATTTACAGGCACCAGACACGAGTGTCCTGCAATGCAAGGGAACCACGGCCTCCTACAAGGCCATGTCACCAAGGGTGAGGTCACTGCAAGTCAAGAAAAGTGAAATAATGACACACAAACTCTTTATTTTAAAGCTGAAGTATCAATGAGCTTCAAAGCCTCAGCACTGAGGTTTCAGAAGTGTTCTCAGGGAACAGAACACAGCTCCATGCAGGACTCTGCAAACAAACAGGTGAGGAGGAGTGTGGAGTGTGGAACAGCCTCGCTCTTCCTGGGCAGAACGGGGAAAAAAGAGGGAAAGAAGAGGGAAGAAGTTGGAACTGCCCTCCTGCCATGAGGGAAAACTCACTGGAGTGAGGGCTGTGCCAGGCTGAGATGATTGAGAAAGGACACAAAGAAAAGTCTCCCCAAAGAAATGTCACCCCCAAGAAATGCCACCCCAAAGAAATGCCACCGCAAAGAAATGTTACCCCAAAGAAATGTTGCCCTAAAGAAAAGTCACCTCAAAGAAATGTCACCCCCAAGAAATGCCAGCCCAAAGAAATGTCACCCCAAAGAAATGTCACCCCAAGAAATGCCACCCCAAAGCAATGTCCCTGTCCCAGCAGGACATCACTGAGGGCAGTTATCAAACAGTCCCCAAGGTAATGGGATTGAGGGTGCCCAGAGCAGCTGTGGCTGCCCCTGCATCCCTGGCAGTGCCCTGCATCCCTGGCAGTGCCCTGCATCCCTGGCAGTGCCCCTGGATCCCTGGCAGTGCCCCTGGATCCCTGGCAGTGCCTCTGGATCCCTGGCAGTGCCTCTGGATCCCTGGCAGTGCCCCTGGATCCCTGGCAGTGCCCCTGCATCCCTGGCAGTGCCTCTGGATCCCTGGCAGTGCCCCTGCATCCCTGGCAGTGCCCCTGCATCCCTGGCAGTGCCACTGGATCCCTGGCAGTGCCTCTGGATCCCTGGCAGTGCCCTGCATCCCTGGCAGTGCCCCTGGATCCCTGGCAGTGCCCTGCATCCCTGGCAGTGCTGGAGCAGCCTGGCACAGTGGGAGGTGTCCCTGCCATGGCAGGGGTGGCACTGCATGGGCTGTGAGGTCCCTCCCAACCCAAACCATTCTGTGATTCCATGGATTTGGAGGAGAAAGCTCAAAACAAGCCCAGGATGTGCCACCTCTAAGATGTCTGTACAAAACAAGAGCCACGTAACTCTTTATTCTCATCACTGCCATGGAGCCCAGCTTTTCACCAAGTCCATGCAGAGGCGAAATCCTTACCAGGAGCAAAGATCAGTGTCATTTCTGATGCCCCCAAGGCAGTGCAGAAAGCAGGGTCCTGGTGCAGGAGGAGCCCCAAGCAGCTGCTCCTGCCCTGCAGCACGGCCTGTTCTGCCCAGCAGTGCTGACACTCGGGGCTGGGCTCTGCCAAAGCACCGCGGGGTTTTCTCTGGCCCTGCTGGCCAAGAGAGCACAGAACTGCTCCCAAACGTCCCCCCAGCTCCCACAGCTCCTCAGGACCTCTTTGGCAATGTGGGGGATTGCTGTGATTTCTCTGCAGCTCCAGAGAGCCCAACCAAGTCCGAGCAGAGAGGATTTCCCTTCTTTTTCTGCCCCACAAAGGGGAGACTTCCCAATTTCTCAGCTAACAGAAGGGAGCGGACAGAGGTGGAAAATTGTCCTTGCCACCATCTGTGAGAGGAAAGCACGGCAGTCCCTTCAGAGGTCAGGGCACTGAGCGCCTTCAGCCAACACTGCAATGTTTCAGGACATCACCAAGGATGAAATGATGCTGCCAGGGGAGGCTCTGATTGCTGTCAGGGGAAACTTTCCATGCAGGAATGGTCAGGCCTTGGGATGAGCTGCTCAGGGAGGTCTGGAGTCTCTGGGAGCGCTCAGGAGGAGTCTGGATGTGGCCCCTGGGGACAGGGCTTGGGGTGATGATCCTGAACACCAATATTTAACCCTCCCCGTGAAGAAATTCCTCCTGGTGTCCAACCCAAGCCCCCCCCTGGCACAGCCTGAGCCTTTTCCTCCTGTCCTGTCCTGTTCCCTGTGAGCAGAGCTCCTGTCCCCTGGGGAGCTCACACACCAGGCCGTTCTGAAATCCTGGGTTTCACTCCTGAGGGCCAGAAGCACATCAGGCACAGAGTCACACCTGCAATGTCCTGGCCTTGTCCCTTCCCTTGGAGCTGTGCTGAGGACCCCAGAAAGGGCTGCAGGAAAGTCCCCCTGGCTCTCCAAAGCTGAGCACAGCAATGCTTCTCATGGAGCACCTTGTCCAGACCCTTCCAAAAACCTCCTGAGGTGTTTTGTGTTCTCCAAAGCTGCTCAGTTCCTGTCTGTGAACGAGGAAAGCCAGGCCTCAGGCAGAGGTGCCATCCATCCAAACGTGCAGCCCCTCTTGAATGAAATCCCCACTGTTCATTAGGAGCTGGTGCTGAAAGGAGCCCAAATCCCTTTGCTTAAGGAGCTGCTACCCAGCCTTGCTCAGAAGACACCGATTCCCTTTTCTCCCAATTGATCAAAAGGCTCACCCAGGAGGGAACTGCCCGTCTTCCTCATGGGGCAGGGCAGCTTCTTGGGCAGACAGAGCTAATCTGTTATCGAGGATAATGTGGATTTTTATGGCAAAAAACACTGCTAATAAACTGGGATCCATGGGACAAAGGGTGACACAAAGTCAAACACCAAAATGCTGTGACCAACCTGTAAATACTGAGCGCTGTATCTGTGCAAAGGGTATTTATTTGTAGGGAAGGAACCGCTCCCTGTGAGGGGGCCCAGAGAAGTTCTGCTGTCCCATCCCTGGCAGTGTCCCAGGCCAGGCTGCACAGGGCTTGGAGCAAGCTGGGATCATGGAAGGTGTCCCTGCCATGGCAGGGGGTGGGAATGGGATGAGTTTTAAAATCCCTTCCAACCCAAACCATTCCAGGATTCTATGAAAGCAAAAATTCCCTTCTCCTCCATCAACTCCTTCCCAGAAAAAAAAAGTGAAGCAGGTTTTTCATTCACGGTGCACAATTCATGGAATTGCAGGACACAAATGATTCCTCAGGTGTCTGAACATGCACTGAGTGTTTACCCAAACACCTGGAGCCAGAGGGAAAGACTCTGAAAAAGTGCAGAGACGTCACCACGGCTCTGGGAGTGTTTTGAACCCAAATCCCTGCTCCAGACAAAGTTAGCTCCCAAATTCTATTTCAGGAAAGAGCCTTCTATTGAAGAAGTGGAGTATTCAGCTGGCTCCCTTTTGGTGGCACTTTTTCTGAGCACAGAAGTGTCAGAATTTTTGCATTTGGATGGCAGCCTATAGAGCCTGGATTTCTCCCAAGAAAAAACCAAGTTGTGCTTCTTGCCTTCCCCTGGAGCTCCACATGCCTCCAGACATAAAAGAAAACACCAAACAAAGAAAAAACACAACAACTACTTTTGCCTTTCTCAGGATCCAAACAGTCGTTGCCTGGGGCCTTTTGCTACCAGAATCTTTGTTGGAAAACAAAGCTGAACACAGAATTTAAGCTGAAGGTGCACAATCCTAACTTGAAAACTGACCCGTTGATTTGGGTGTGAAACAGCCTCTTTTTTTCTGAGGAAAATCTCTTTTCTTCACAAGAGAAATCATGAAGACTCCTGAAGTCCATGAAGTCAGCCCAAGCCAGAGGACAAGAACAACTTTACAGATAAAATTTCTCTGAAGATGGAAGAAAAGCTGAACTTTCCAAGGAAAGCAACACAAAATTCTCCCAGGTTTTGTAAGGGAGAAAGAAGCAAAGGAATATTCCTGCAGCTGCAGGTCAGGAAAAAAGAAGTTATATTTCTATATATATATTTATATATTATGTATATATAACAAAAGCTAGAACAACCCTGGGGTTTTTTGCTTTGACAAGAGGGGGAAAAAAGCAATTTTCTCCTGAGACATCCTAAATCCAAAGAGAAAGGGAAAAGGATTGAAGGACAAGAGTGGAATTAAGAGCTGAGGAAGGATGGAAGCAGCAGCTGGGTACCCCTGGATCCAGCACATGCCAGGAATCCTCCCCAGCAGGGCAGGGAAGCAGCAGAGATGGGAATTCTCCAGGTACCAACAGGGAAACAGCTCCTTAGCCTGGGAGCCGGTGCTCAGAAACCTCCTCTGACCAATCTGCAAATGGCAGAGCAGGAGAGGCTCAGCTGGGAACTGAATCTGTGAAATCCTGGGGCGTGGAGAAAGGAAAACACCCCAACAGCACTGGCTGGGATATTCCACCCCAACTGGAATATCAGATATTGGCCAATAACTGCTCTGCTCCCCTCCAGATTCTGGGCTGTGACAAGAAATCCTTCTTTTTCTTTGCAGGATTTAAAGGAGTTTCATGCTCCTATCAAACACCTGCCCAGGGCCATTAAAGGTGAGGAATAATTCTGAGGCTCACCACTGACAAACCACAAGATCATCACAAACTGGTCTAAATTAAAGCACCCAAGACTAACTTGTATTTTTTCCCCCAGCTATTTATTTATTGTCATTATCTTAATGCTGGGATTAAAGTCTCCCTTCAACATCCCAGGGTGCCCAGAGCAGCTGTGGGTGCCCCTGGAGCCCTGGCAGTGCCCAAGGCCAGGCTGGACACTGGGAGATGTCCCTGCACTGGGATTCCATGACCTCAACAAGGCAATTTTGAAAAATGGAATTTTGGAGAAAACTCCAGAGATGTGAACATTTAGGCCTAGAAACAAACACTGCCTTTTTTACATCCAGCACCAGAAATACCCTAAAACTCCACACCTGGATCCACCACGGCACTCAGGGAAGTCTCCAGGAATTTCTCAGCATTGTGAAATGATTACTGTAAAATTATTTTACAAAGGTTTAACTTTAGAAACAAGAATAAATCAATTGCCAGATTGCTGCTTTTTTACACAGTCCTTAAGGCCTAACTCAGAGCCTCCCATGCACATCTGGAACTCACCTAAAGTGAAGCTGGAAATGGAATTCTGATGGACGTCTGCAGCCTCTCAGATCTTCTGCTAAACTTCACTAAGTGAAATATTTCAAAGGGCTTAATTCCCACTTTTATTCCAAACTAGCACAAAGCCTCTGCATTACTGGAAGGTACAATACCTGGTAAATATATTTGGTGGGGTGTTGTAATTTATTTTATATTTTATAAGCTAATATAATCTATGTAAGCCATTATTCCATATCTACATGAAGATAAAATCAGTTTTATATTCAGCTTAAATTGTGGATCTACTGAGAGGCATTAACAGCAAGCCAGAACTCACACTAATAGGTGAGTTCTAATATGTGGAAATCCACATTAATGGATTTACCAATATGTGAAATCTTGGAGAAGCAGTTCATTCCTGTTAGGCACCTTCAGGACCTTGGAGGAGCATGAAGATGTCAGCCCTGGTACAGCCAAGCTAAAAAAGACATGTTTGGATCTCCATGTGTTGCCAGAAAGAGTTTCTTTTCCTGGAGTGGCAAGGCACTCCTGAGGAACTGTGGACTTTAATAACAATATTCAATATTTCTCTATTTAAAGGCCTCACTGCCTACAAAACCAGGTAAAAATGAAACAACTTCATCCACCTTTACAGAGATCATCCCTCTGTTTATTTCCTGGCACAGCACATCTGCTGATCCATGTCCACCACATCTGAGGCAGCACAAACAAGTGGCAGGGTCACCCCAAAATACTGAGCTCAAATATTAAAATTTTCACCGATTTTAGTAAAGAAAGGCAAAGTGTTGGATGGTTTAGCAGACTTGAAGTTGGATTCTCTGTTCACAAAGTGGATTCAATGACGTGAAGGAGAAAATACTGAGCTCCAACAGGCAAGATGCTCAAATATTAAAATTTTCACTGATTTTAGCAAAGAAAAAGCAAAGTGTTGGATGGCTTAGCAAACCTGATATTGGATTCTCTGTTCACAAAGTGGATTCAATGAGGTGAAGGAGAAGGTAAGAGTATGCACCAAAATAAACCAGTTAGGAGATCCAGAGTTAACCAGTAAAGCAGAACTTCATACTCTGCTCTCTGCTGGTATCCCCAGATTTTCAAGGGATTTTCAATAACCAACTCGTTAGGAAAATGTCAGCACCAACAGGAAGGAGGAAATCCAGAACAAATCTCTCTTCTCAGCCTGGAACCAAACTGCTGCCCCTGTTCCAGCTGTGCAAAGGTGTCCAGCAGCTGCCTCTGTGTGCCATGAACCCAAAGCAAGGTCCCCAAAGGAATTTTGGGATAATTTAACTCAGCCAGAAGCCACCAGGGGCTGGGTTTGAGTGTCAGGGAGTGCTGAGCCCAGAACCAGGCTGTCCCTTGGGCTGGGCATTCCCTGCTCCTCCCAGGACAAGCGCAAGGTCAGAGCCTCCAATCTGATGTGTCACTGCTGAAAACAAACTCTGCTTCTTGCTCTCTAATCTAATCTCTGTCCTTAACAGCTTATCAACAAATGTGGTTTGAGACTGTGGCGTCACAGCAGAAATCTGAGAGTCAAACTTTGCCACTTTTCCATTTTCCAAGCTTAATTGTGTTCCTAAATCCAGCAGGGTCTGAGCAGCCCTGCTCAGATACGTCTGAGCTGCACCCAGGGGCAGTTTGGATATCCCTGGAAATACCCCGAGTGTGCATGGAGAGCTGATGCACACTGGGACATGGAAACTCTGAAACCTGGGCAGAGCAACGTCCTCCCCTGTGTGTAACCCTGTCAGCAAGCTGAGCACAGCCTGGGCTGCTCTGGGAAACTGGGAACCCTCCAGGATCAGCCTGATCCCAGTCATGGATCACACACACATCTGGGATCCCACCAGGATCAGCCTGATCCCACTCAGGAATCACACACACATCTGGGATCCCACCAGGATCAGCCTGATCCCAGTCATGGATCACACACACATCTGGGATCCCACCAGGATCAGCCTGATCCCAGTCATGGATCACACACACATCTGGGATCCCTCCAGGATCAGCCTGATCCCAGTCATGGATCACACACACATCTGGGATCCCTCCAGGATCAGCCTGATCCCAGTCAGGGATCTCACACACACATCTGGGCACCCACCAGGATCAGCCTGATCCCAGTCATGGATCACACACACATCTGGGATCCCACCAGGATCAGCCTGATCCCAGTCATGGATCACACACACATCTGGGATCCCACCAGGATCAGCCTGATCCCAGTCATGGATCACACACACACACCTGGGATCCCACCAGGATCAGCCTGATCCCAGTCAGGGATCTCACACACACATCTGGGCACCCACCAGGATCAGCCTGATCCCAGTCAGGGATCTCACACACACATCTGGGCACCCCTGCCTGCCAGAGGTTTGATAGAAAATCCAAACCCACAGGGCACAAACTGAACTGAACAGAACAGAACAGAACAGAGGGCACCAGCCTGAGCAGGGAAAGAGAAACACAAACCTTACAAGTGACAATGTCCAATTTTAGCAGCATTTAGGAGCAACATTTGCCCAGTTCTTGCCTCCACCTGCCTGATGAAGGATTATAAATGGAATCCTTACCAAGAATTGCCAAGAACTTGCCAAGAACTGCCAAGAACTTGCCAAGAACTCGCCAATCCTTACCAAGAACTTGCCAAGAACTCGCCAATCCTTACCAAGAACTTGCTAAGAACTTACCAAGAATTTACCAATCCTTACCAAGAACTCACCAATTCTTACCAAGAACTTGCCAAGAACTTACCAATCCTTACCAAGAACTTGCCAAGAACTTACCAAGAATTTACCAATCCTTACCAAGAACTTACCAATCCTTGCCAAGAACTTACCAAGAACTCACCAATCCTTACCAAGAACTTGCCAAGAACTTACCAAGAATTTACCAATCCTTACCAAGAATTTACCAATCCTTACCAAGAACTTACCAATCCTTACCAAGAACTTGCCAAGAACTTGCCAGTCCTTACCAAGAACTTACCAACCCTTACCAATCCCTACCAAGAACTGTTGAGAACTTACCAAGAACTTACCAATCCTTACCAAGAACTGCCAAGAACTTACCAAGAACTCACCAATCCTTACCAAGAACTTACCAATCCTTACCAAGAACTCACCAATCCTTACCAAGAACTCACCAATCCTTACCAAGAACTCACCAATCCTTACCAAGAACTTACCAATCCTTACCAAGAACTCACCATCCTTACCAAGAACTCACCAATCCTTACCAAGAACTCACCATCCTTACCAAGAACTCACCAATCCTTACCAAGAACTCACCATCCTTACCAAGAACTCACCAATCCTTACCAAGAACTCACCATCCTTACCAAGAACTCACCAATCCTTACCAAGAACTCACCAATCCTTACCAAGAACTCACCATCCTTACCAAGAACTCACCAATCCTTACCAAGAACTCACCATCCTTACCAATCCTTACCAATCCTCTCTTAACTGGCCTTTAAGAGAGCCCTCCTAAGGTGTCTGTCTGTGTTTTAAAACCTGACCCCAAAGGAACAGAACTTTGGGATGGAGGGAGACGTTTCCACCTGGCTCCATGATTTATCAAGGATGCCTCCTGCAAAAATCTGCTCTCCTGGATTCAACACAGCAAATGCTCAGGAGCTCAAGTAAATTTAAAGTTCCATTTAAAGTCCAGCCTTGCCCAAGAGAACCTTTCCTTTTGTTGCCACCCTGAACACTGACTTTAAAGGCTGCAGAAAAACCTCTGGATTTCCAGCATTCTGTTGATTACAGAGCTCAGGCATTCTCAGTGTACTGACCAATCATTCGGGAAATGGGAAATAATTGTTAATAGTTACTATTGCAATTTTTGAGCTGAATTTTCATTTGGTTTTGTTCAAAATAAGTTTTTTGTCTTTGCTCTTAGAAATCAACAACAGAAATAAATTTCAATAAAGAAATCTCCTCACAATTTGTAACTTCATTGGAAGTTTTCTCAACAGGTTTTAAACAGAGGGTTTTAAACATGTATTGGGAGGCAAAGTTAATAGAAATGACTTTTCCAGAATATTGGAACTATACACAAGAACAGCAGCACCCAAAGATTTTGTGGTTCAGATGCTCTGCTCTGTTCCTGAATAAGGAAAGCAGCATCCCACACCAGGCTGCAATCCCACACCAAAATCCTGGAGTTTTGTTTCCTCTTAGATGGGGGCTGAGGCTGAAAAGTTCAATTTTCAATATCACAGGTACTGAGCCCTTCTGGAGGAGGGGGAAAAAAACCTTTTCTTTTAAATAGGCAACTTCTTAAATATGGATGCAGGAATCTAACTTTAGCTGTCCAGGTTTCCACACTGCTGCTCTCAAATGCAGAAAGTGGAGCACTAATTTAGTCTGTTGACTTCAAGGTTATCATTCATTGAGGTCAATGACTCCATCTCTGAGAAGCAGAACTTCCATTGCAGCCTGAGCAGCACAAAAACTCCAAAACCAGCAGCAAACCCTGCTGCAAAGGGATTGATTTAGCCGTGGAAAAGCAGGGGTTAATGCCAGGAATAGCCAAGGAAACATTAAAGTAAAAATAAAAACTAAAACTAAAAATATTAATATGTCCCAGGAATATCCAAGGGAAAATAAAAATAAAAAATTAAAAACATTTCCCAGGAATATCCAAGAGAAAATAAAAATAAAAAATAAAAATATTTCCCAGGAATATCCAAGGGCAAATAAAAATAAAAAATTATAATAATAAAAATAATAGAAACATTTACTAAAATACTAAAATAACAATACTAAAATAATATTGATATTGATATTGATATTATATTATTATCACTATTATCAATAATATTAATATTAATACTAATATGTTGTTGTTGTTGTTGTCGTCATCATCATCCCAGGAATATCCAAGCCCTCATTATTGATATTGATATAACAGGAATAATAATAGGAATAATAGTAATAATAACAATAGTAATAGTAATAATAGCAATAATAGTAATAGTAATAATAGTAGTAGTAGTAGTAGTAGTAATAATAATAATAATAATAATAATAATAATAATAATAATGTCATCATCATCATCCCAGGAATATCCAAGCCCTTGAATTCCAAACTCCCCTCCTCACGAGCAGCTCTGTCTCAGACATTATTTATATTTATTTGGGTGGGATTTCTGGGCTGATCTGCCCAGCCAGGACCTGAACCTCCCCCACAAACCCCCTGGGAGGACCCAGCCAGGCAGAATCCAACTGGAACCAGTAACAAACCAGTCTGTGCCAGCAGGGAATCAGCACCTGGACCTGTTCTGCTCTTTCCAAACCTGATTTTCTGCCACCCGCTGGTGTTGGTCCCCTCAGTGGTCACCTGGCCACCCCAGGAACAGCCAGGGCAGGGATAAGTTGGTGCTGGCCCAGGAATTTTGGATTTTCCTGGTAAAACTTCCAGTTCAGGTAACCCAGGTGAGCTCCACACGCTTTGTTCTGAGTGCACAGCAACAGAGGGGTTTTCTGCTTTGGTCTGTGGGATTTTCTCACTACTGACATATAAAAACATCCTTTAAAACAGCTACAGGCTCAATGAAATCAGCAACTGAAATGTGAAATAGGAGGTGTGAGAGCCATGGCCCAGTTCTCCACTTCCATAAAACAAACACCTGGACACTTTCAGGCCCCAAACTCAGCCCAGGAATTCCCAGAAATCCTCCTCTGGATTTGTTTTATGTTAATAAGGAATTCAGCTGGGGCAGGACAGGGACCTGTGTGAGAACTGATTAACTGCCCTTGCAGTGTCCTTATTGAAAAGTATTGAATTGGCTTTTTCTCTTCTCCAAAAACGATCATTTTTAATAAAATTAAGAGCAATATGAACACCTCAAACTTGACACCACCACTATCACATTTCCTTGGTTCTCAACATCTCTGGTGCATCCAAGATAATTCCACGTTGATGAGAATAATTTGCTGTAGCCATGATGTTACTCTGTTTTCTTACAAAGGTTACAAAAAGAAGCTTTGAGCTCTTCAAAAGCCTAAAAATCAGACAAGTCAGTTTTTTTAGATCCATATTCCTCAGGCTCCAGTATAACTACAAAAGTTAAAACCAGAAAGCTGTCATAAAACTAAATTATTTTTATAAGAAATCTCCATAAAAAAGAGGAAAATAAAAAGAACAACCAACCACTGAGTTACACAGGAGCAGGACAAGGGGGAGCAGAACTCTGGACACACCAACTTTAACCAAGATGAATCCTTGCATGTAGGGACTCAGTAAAATCCCAAATTTGATGCCAGCACAGCATGAAAAGTGAATATGGGCAGGATGATCAATCACCAGCCTCACCACAACCAGCAGAGTTTGGTTCCTTGCTTTCCCCAAAGGTCCTGGAGGGACTTGCAAAGGACAAAGGAGTGAAAAATTCCCATTCTGAGAACAAGGTGTCACCTGTGTCACCACAACCTGACTGAAATACAAACTTGGCTTTGCCTGCAAAGAGCCGAACCCCAGCTTTGCTTATGGCCCTGCTTCAGGGGAAAGCAGAACAGAGCCCTAAAAACCCACAAGTAAACAGGAATCAGAGAATCATTAGGGCTGGAAAAGACCTCTGAGACCCTCAAAGTCCAACCTTTACCCAGCTCTGCCGGGTCCTTCTCCAGGCCATGAGCTCAGGTGCCACAGCCACAGATTTCTGAGCATTTCGCAGGCCTGAGCTCCCTTTCCATGGGCAAATTGCTGCTGCTGTCCCAGCTGAGCCTGCCCTGGCCCAGCCTGAGGCCGTTCCCTCTGCTCCTGTCCCTGTTCCCTGGAGCAGAGCCCGACCCCCCCGGCTGTGCCCTCCTGGCAGGGACTTGTGCAGAGCCACGAGGGCCCCTGAGCCTCCTTTGCTCCAGCCCCAGCCCCTTCCAGCTCCTCAGGGATTCTGCAGCCCCTTCCAGCTCCCTCAGGGATTCTGCAGCCCCTTCCAGCTCCCTCAGGGATTCTGCAGCCCCTTCCAGCTCCTCAGGGATTCTGCAGCCCCTTCCCAGCTCCCTCAGGGATTCTCCAGCCCCTTCCAGCTCCCTCAGGGATTCTGCAGCCCCTTCCAGCTCCGTTCCCTGCCCTGGACACGCTCCAGCCCCTCCAGGGCTCTCCTGCAGGAGCAGAACTGGGCCCAGCCCTGGAGGGACCCCAGCACAGAGGGACAATCCCTGCCCTGCTCCTGCTGCACACACAATTCCCCATCCAGCCCAGCTGCCAGGGGCCTCTTGCCCCCCTGGGCACCCCTGGGCTCGTGTCCAGCCCCTGTCACAGCACCCCAGGGCCTTTCCCAGCCCTTCTGCCCAGCCTGGAGCTCCCTGGGGCTGTTCTGACCCAAGGCAGGACTGACCCTCACTCTGCTCCCCATCCCTGGATGCTGTCCTGACCCTCCCACCCTCCAGGTCCTCACTCACTCCTGCCCAAACTGGTGCTGCCCACAAACTGAGGGTGCTCTCAATCCCCTGCTCTGGATCATGAATAAAATTACTGAAAATTTTTCACTTCTCCAAACAGCACCTTAAAGTGCCTTTTTGCTGGGTGTCCCACATATTATCCAGGGCAAAAAGACAAGTCCAATGTGCTGCAAGTTTGTTTTCCTGGTGATTCAAACTGGAAAACAGCATTTAATATCCTCATTTCTTCAAATTTTCACTTTCTTTTTTTTTAGAAAGGAGAGGACCTTAAAACATTTCTGTGTTTTCAGCCTAGGTGGTGATCTAAAATTAAAGTGTTCCATGGCAGAAGTGAAACAATCTTCTTCTTTAGGGGATTGTTTCCCCAGTTCTGCTGTGGTTAACTGTTGGGCTTTGGAGCAGCTTCCAGGACAATGAAGTGAAGCTCATTAAAACACAGAATTTACTGACCCTGGAGAAGCTTCCCCCTTTAACCAAAGGTAGTTTAGACATTACCAGGCACCTCTGATCCATCACCCTCGAGAAACCTTTAAAAACACAAGAGAGCCATCCCCAAGAACCACAAGAACTTTCAATTTCAGGCCTGAGCTCTCCCCAGGCACTCTGAACTTGAGACCAAGATCAGCAGTCACCAAATGACTCCTCCTGTCCCAGAATTGTATCAGGGGGACAAGGTCTCATTTGAAGGCCTGCAATTCTTGTTCATTCTCAGAACCTCAGCACGCCAAGCCTGGCTCTGCTAATAAACAGAAAATGCAAATCAATCTGAATTCTTTAACTTTCAACACATCACAGGCATAAATGCCTTTATCCTGGTTTTTCATCTGTATTTATCAAGGGACTTGTAAATCAAGAATTTGGGCTGCAGGAGACAGAATTACCACTTAAATTTCAAAATCTTGTATCCATTTCAATTCCACAAGCTCATAATTCTAAGAAGCTCAACACCATCAGAAATTCTGACCAAAACTGAAAGTGCTTAAGTTGGGAGTTTTAAATCAGAATAAAGCATTGCAATGTGAAACTGAATTCTCTCAAACACTGTCATGCATAAGGTACAATTTCATAACATTATCTCTCCTTTCACTTGTGGGATGAGTATTTTTAAAGCTTTCAAAACATTTTCTCAATATTTAGGTTCTATTTTAATCTGTCACTGCCTACTACACAGAGCTCCCCAAATCTGATGGGACATCAATTTTCTACACTTTTAATGCTGCTCCTTTAGATTAAGATATTGAAAATGAAACATAAAAACGAAATATCTCTTTGGAGAAGTTTTCCCTTCTCCTCTCCTTCACCCAACCTAATTTTAGAATTCTTTAGACCTGCTTTGACTTGAGCTTTCAGCACACAACTCACAACCACGGGAGTGGAATGAGAGATGTTTGGTTTTCAGGGAATGAAATCTCCACTTCCAGCATCTTGGTCCAAATCCAAAGGCTCCATGTAAACAGAGCCTCCAAAGCTGTTTATGCAGCAACAGCTGATGCAACTGAAAACTGTCAATCAGGAGATGAGCTCCATGCTCACAGAAATCTGCTGGATTTGTTATTTCCCCAGCCCTAAGGATTCCTGGGGTTTAAACTGAACACGAATCCAAAGATCTGGTTGAAATTAGGGTATTTGGGTATAAGAAATTAGAGCAACCCTCTTGGACAAATTTAATTTTATTCTATTTCTACTGCTTGTGATTTTCCCTGACCGTATTTCCAGCAAAAGTAAAAATCAGCCATTGAAGCTGCAAATACACCTGGCACTTCCAGGATTTCTGATTAGCCAAAAAAAGGGAGAATTCCCTAAAAATATCAATCAGCACCTTCAGAAGCATTCCCAGAAAAACTTTGAAAACAATATTTCCAGTCAGGAAAACCATTTTCTTCCTGAGAGAAGAAGAGTTTTCCAAGCTGCAGAAGAGTTTTGAAAGGCAAAGAAACATTCCAAAATTCTTCAATATTTTGCTAAGTTGGAACAACATCATTTGGGGGGACAGAGAATGGAAGAGCAACAAGAAGCACATCAAGAACATCCAACATCTGTCATTGTAAAAATCCTAAACATCACTCACCTGTATGCATCGTCTTCTTTCAAGTCTCATATCATCCTGCGGGGTTGAGGGGACAGGGGAGTCCAGCAGCAAACAACACTGAAAAAGGGAGAAAAAACAAAAATTAACTTCTGAATCTGCAGCCACAGCTGCTCAACCCCCAGCTAAACCAAGGAATCCAAACTAAAATCAAGTTTATAACACACCCATTCTTCTGTAATACACGATTTTTTACAGCCTAGTTAGGAAATGCATCACTTCTAAACATGAATTGCTTGCCGGGTGTCTGAAGGAACTGAAATGTTAAATTTATAACTGACCCATCCAGCCAGAGAAGTCGGGATTTGGTTTTTTCCAGCAGGAAAAGCAAAGACAGGCATGACAAAGATTTATTTTCTACTCATATCTGGTTCTAGAAAAACTTTCCAAGTGTCAAAATGGCAACTATTAACTTAAATTTCAACTGGCCATTAAATATATCTCAAAATTATCATCATCCCAAAAATTGTCAGTCACCCATCTTTGCCAAGCCCTTAAATATTTGAATTTTCACAGAAATTCAGTACAAAATTTCTAAAACACAACTCAACTTGTGGGATTGTCCCAAATCTACAAGATACAGAACTATAAATGCATATCAATCCCTAAATGTTAACATTCACTCTCCTCATGGCATGATGAAATTAAATTAGGTTCAGCTAGCTGCAAGTAATTAAAATATGCTCAGAAAAATAAAATTGTATTTTCCATAGACAGAGAGATATAGACAGGAGTTTCTGTCTACATATTATATATTACATATTATATATTACATATTATATATTACATATTACATATTATATATTATATATTATATATTATATATTATATATTATATATTATATATTTTATATTATATATTATATATTATATATTATATATTATATATTATTATATATTATATATTACACATTATATATTATATCTCATATATTATGTCTCGTATATTATATATGGTATATTATATATGGTATATTATACATTATATATTGTATGTGATATATTCTATATTATATACAATATATAATATAGTATATTATAATATATTATATATTTTATATATTATGTTATGTGTTACATATTATATATTACATATTACATATTATATATTACATATTCTATGTTATATAATGTTATTTATTATATATCATGTATTATATATCATATATTACATTATATGATATATATTCTATATTATAATAATTATTATATATTTCTGTCTTTTTTTAATACAACTCCAACAGAAATTAGGAAGAACAGTAGGATTATAACAAAAAAATTTAAATTAAACCCTCAAACACAACACCCAGCAACTAAGCCTGGTTAAAGTATTTCCCAAGCATTTATTTTTCCCTTCTTCTCCAGCAATCATTGGTGCTGTACAACCTATGGAAACACCAAACCCACTCAGAACTCCTGAGACTTTCAGAGAACTCTGCAAACGACTGACCAGCTGCAACTGGAGTTGTTGTTACTGAAACAGCTCCTGGCATGGAACTGCAGGGACAGTGAGCAGCCTGAAACGCTCGGAGCCCCAGCACCGTGCGCTCCATGGCCCCGGGAGTGAGAGAGAGAGAGCCCATCCGGGGCTGCTGCCCTGTGCCAGTCCAGCCTGTCCCTCCTGTCCCTGTGCCACTCCAGCCTGTCCCATGCCACTCCAGCCTGCCCTGTGCCAGTCCAGCCTGTCCCTGTGCCACTCCAGCCTGTCCTGTGCCACTCCAGCCTGTCCCTCCTGTCCCCGTGCCACACGCTGGCCTGTCCTGTGCCACTCTAGCCTGTCCCTCCTGTCCCGTGCCACTCCAGCCTGTCCTGTGCCACTCCAGCCTGTCCCTGTGCCACTCCAGCCTGTCCTGTGCCACTCCAGCCTGTCCCCGTGCCACACGCTGGCCTGTCCCTGTGCCACTCTAGCCTGTCCCTCCTGTCCCGTGCCACTCCAGCCTGTCCCTGTGCCACTCCAGCCTGTCCCTCCTGTCCCGTGCCACTCCAGCCTGTCCTGTGCCACTCCAGCCTGTCCCTCCTGTCCCTGTGCCACACGCTGGCCTGTCCTGTGCCACTCCAGCCTGTCCCTGTGCCACTCCAGCCTGTCCTGTGCCACTCCAGCCTGTCCCTCCTGTCCCTGTGCCACTCCAGCCTGTCCCTGTGCCACTCCAGCCTGTCCTGTGCCACTCCAGGCCTGTCCCTGTGCCACTCCAGCCTGTCCCTCCTGTCCCTGTGCCACTCCAGCCTGTCCTGTGCCACTCCAGGCCTGTCCCTGTGCCACTCCAGCCTGTCCCTCCTGTCCCTGTGCCACTCCAGCCTGTCCCTGTGCAGCTCCAGTGTCACCCACAGCACAGGGAAGGGCAGCAGGACAAGGAGCTGCTTGTTGGGGCTGTGCAGGGGCAGCCGGTGCAGTGCTGGGTTGGTGTTTTATGAGTGGGTGAATTTTTGCTGCTGTGCCCCCCCCCAAAAAAGGGGAAACCCTAAAAGTGTCCATCCCATGGACCCATGGCCTTTTTATGGCTGCAGTGCCCTGGGATGGCACTGCCACATCCACAGCTGCCAGGGGCACTGCTGAGGCCACAGCAGGTTCTACACACTGGGCACTCTGGTGCCTGAATCCCTTTGGTGTGAGGGAAAGGTGCTGAGCCCACTGAGCCAGCTCAGAGCCCCGGGACTCAACAGCAGCAAGAAGCAAGAGCAAACTCTTCTTTAAACGAACTAACAATGGAATCTCAGAGTGGTTTGGGTGGGATGGGACCTTCAAGATCACCCAGTGCCACCCCTGCCGTGGCAGGGACACCTGCCACTGTCCCAGGCTGCTCCAGCCCCAGTGTCCAGCCTGGCCTTGGGCACTGCCAGGGATCCAGGGATGGAATTCCATCCCAGCCCTGCCCACCCTGCCAGGGAAGGATTTTTCCCCACCATCCCGCCTAAAGCTGGAATTTTTCAGTGTGGAGCCATTCCCTGTGTGCTGTCCCTGCATCCCCTGGCAATTGTCTCTCTCCAGCTTTCCTGGGGCTCCTCCAGGCCCTGCAAGGCCACCCTGAGCTCAGCCCAAAGCTTCTCCTGTGCAGGTGAGCAATGCCAGCTGTGCCAGCCTTTCCTGCCAGCAGAGCTGCTCCATCCTCTGCCCATCCTGGAGCCTCCTCTGGGCTCTGCAGCAGCTCCAGCTCCTCCCTGTCCTGCATCACCAGGTCTGTCCACCCCACACAGGTGCCCAGAGGCTGCAGAGCCTCAGTCCCAGCTCTGCAATCTCTCCCTGGCCAAAATCCTTTTTTCCCTTTACCTGCAGCATCCCTGGGTTTACAGCAGGATTACAGGAAGCCTTTGCCAGCAGCAGCAGCAGCTCAAGGACTGAAGGATTCTCTTGTCTTTACCCTCCTTCAGCTCCAGCACTGCCTGACCCCTCCCAGTGCCACCAGTGCCAGACCAGTTTCCATGCTGACCCAGCTTAGCCCAAACCATCACCAGAGTTTGAGGAATTTTCAGCCAAAACACCCTGGAATATTCAAGCTCTGCTTCCTGCCCGTCCCAGAGTGGCAATGCTCGGCTCCCACAGCAGCAGCAGGGGAAGCACCGAGCCCCGAGTTATTTCAGAGTTTAGAAGACGCTTTAAGAGGTACCAGCACTGAGGAAGAGCCGCTGATGTGAGAAAGTCATTAACAGGCAATTAACAGGAATCAACGCATGGTGCATCTCAGAGCTGACCAGAACTCAGATCCAGCCCAGCCTCAGCCTCCTTGCAGCTCCTCATCAGCCCATCCTGGAGAACTGGACAATTCCAGGGTGGAAAAATCCCTGTTTTCCAAGGAGGGGTTTGAAATCTCAGCAGAGCCCAAAGCCACCGAGTCCCTGTGACAGTAACAGGGTCACACCACATTAAAAAGTAACGATTTGGGGTTTTTTTAAATAAGTACAACCAAACTGCACCCCATGGCCGCAGGGGCAGCACCTTAACTCAGGGTCCCCAGCTGTGCCTGCACCGCCAAGCTCTGAAAGCAAAAGGCCTTTCAGACAGCCTGCACAAAGGCTTCCTGGGTTAGATAATAAATTGATGATAAGAGGAGGCAAGAGCAAATCCTACTCATCACACAGTCTGTAAGATCATTACCAGAAGAATCCCCTCAGTAATAACATTTACTGGGCTTCAGGAACCCAGTTTGATCTCCTTACCAGCAGAGAACAGAAGTGAATTGGAAATAAAGGAGGAGAGGAAGGAACAGATGACAGGAAAAGTGTTAAAAAGCAAATTATTGAAAGTGCTAGAGCAAAGAGAAGAATAAAAGCTGAAGTCTTTTACTAAAACAAAGAGAGCAATTCTTAGAAATCATCTGTGCTAAACTTTACCTGGTGCTTCTGTTTTTTGTTGTACTCCTGGATCTAATCAGGGATGGGATCCCTGCAGAGCCCCAGGGATGGGATCCCTGCACACCCAGGATGGGATCCTGCACACCCAGGATGGGATCCTGCACACCCAGGATGGGATCCTGCACACCCAGGATGGGATCCCTGCACACCCAGGATGGGATCCTGCACACCCAGGATGGGATCCCTGCACACCCAGGGATGGGATCCCTGCACACCCAGGGATGGGATCCTGCACACCCAGGATGGGATCCCTGCTCACCCAGGATGGGATCCTGCACACCCAGGATGGGATCCCTGCTCACCCAGGATGGGATCCTGCACACCCAGGATGGGATCCCTGCACACCCAGGGATGGGATCCTGCACACCCAGGATGGGATCCCTGCTCACCCAGGATGGGATCCTGCACACCCAGGATGGGATCCCTGCTCACCCAGGATGGGATCCTGCACACCCAGGATGGGATCCCTGCACACCCAGGATGGGATCCCTGCACACCCAGGATGGGATCCCTGCAGAGCCCCAGGGATGGGATCCCTGCACACCCAGGATGGGATCCCTGCACACCCAGGATGGGATCCTGCACACCCAGGATGGGATCCCTGCTCACCCAGGATGGGATCCCTGCACACCCAGGATGGGTTCCCTGCACACCCAGGATGGGATCCCTGCACACCCAGGATGGGATCCTGCACACCCAGGATGGGATCCCCCTGCACACCCAGGATGGGATCCCTGCACACCCAGGATGGGATCCTGCACACCCAGGATGGGATCCCTGCACACCCAGGATGGGATCCTGCACACCCAGGATGGGATCCCCCTGCACACCCAGGATGGGATCCCTGCACACCCAGGATGGGATCCCTGCAGAGCCCCAGGGATGGGATCCCTGCACACCCAGGATGGGATCCCTGCACACCCAGGATGGGATCCCTGCACACCCAGGATGGGATCCTGCACACCCAGGATGGGATCCCTGCTCACCCAGGATGGGATCCCTGCACACCCAGGATGGGATCCCTGCACACCCAGGATGGGATCCCTGCACACCCAGGATGGGATCCCTGCTCACCCAGGATGGGATCCTGCACACCCAGGATGGGATCCCCCTGCACACCCAGGATGGGATCCCTGCACACCCAGGATGGGATCCCTGCACACCCAGGATGGGATCCCTGCTCACCCAGGATGGGATCCCTGCACACCCAGGGATGGGATCCCTGCACACCCAGGATGGGATCCTGCACACCCAGGATGGGATCCCTGCAGAGCCCCAGGGATGGGATCCCTGCACACCCAGGATGGGATCCCTGCACACCCAGGATGGGATCCCTGCACACCCAGGATGGGATCCCTGCACACCCAGGATGGGATCCCCCTGCACACCCAGGATGGGATCCCTGCACACCCAGGATGGGATCCCTGCACACCCAGGGATGGGATCCCTGCACACCCAGGATGGGATCCCTGCAGAGCCCCAGGGATGGGATCCCTGCAGAGCCCCAGGGATGGGATCCCTGCACACCCAGGATGGGATCCCTGCTCACCCAGGATGGGATCCCTGCACACCCAGGATGGGATCCCTGCACACCCAGGATGGGATCCCTGCACACCCAGGATGGGATCCTGCACACCCAGGATGGGATCCCCCTGCACACCCAGGATGGGATCCCCCTGCACACCCAGGATGGGATCCCTGCACACCCAGGATGGAATCCCTGCTCACCCAGGATGGGTTCCCCCCAGAGCCCTCCCTGCCCTGAGCAATCCCAGTGTGGAGCCACACCAGGCTCAGACACACCGAGGGTGCAGAGCAGCTCCACCCCAGATAAATCCACAGCACTGTGGGCATGGGGACATTGAACAACAAAACCTCCTCACGTTTCTGACTCCTCCTCACACCCCAGACCTGCTTTCCCTGCTGGCCTCTCAGAGAATTCAAGTTTTATTCCCTGTATTCCTTAGGAGCATCCACCCCTTCCTGCAAAGCTCAATACCCAGCACACATCGATAGGTTCAGTGCAGATCAAAGGTGGGTTCAGAGCAATCAGATTTCTAAACCCCTAAAAGTTAAAGTGCAAAAACCATTATTAACATGAAAATTTAATTAAAAGAGAAGTCTGCTGGGGAGGGGTTTACTTTTTACATCTTCCTAATTAAAACCCTTCATAGAGGGACTTATTTTCCTTATTCAGGATCACTGTATTGTAAGATTCAATTTGGAATATTTTTGCAAAACCAAATTGGAGTTTTTCCTTTGTGAAAAGATTATTTTGTAATTTTTCAAGTCATACTGGTGGAATCCAGAGAAACCCTTGCATTTCTCATGACTACACACACTGCTGGCAGAGCTGAACATAATTCAGGTCACTGACCTTCGGTGAACACAGGCAGGCCTGTTGCTAGCAACATAAAATATAAATACTTACTTAGAAACCAATTTTTTTTTATTTGTTTACTAGGAAAATGATCCTGAGGTAGCCACCATGAAATTGGGGTTATTAACACACCGGAATATAATGGATTTAGACATCTGAACTATGCAGAGGCAATCAGTGATGAGGTTTGGTGTAAGACAAACTGAGCAAAAGGTTCCTCAAAGACACAGATGTGGTGTTTTATTTCAAATGTGAAGTACAGTCAGTGGAACTGGAATCAGATCAATAAATGTGCCAGGGTGCTCAGACAGCCTCCCAGAGGGACAGAGCTGAGGAGCTCCAGGATCATTGTTCTGCCAGCACCCAGCACATCAGTGTGCTTTGTTCCCAGGGAAATCCCGGCTGTTTCATGTCCAAGCTGAACACACCCAGACTCACTGCTGCTCCTGTGGCCAACACAGGTGATGATCCAGCTAAGGAATAATTCATGACCATGAAAAGGGGAAAAAAAATGGCCAAGCTGCACTGAGTTCTGCTTTGTGCAACAACTAAGGATCACCTGCAAAATCACAGCAGGAAATTAAAAGTAAATTATGATTCCAGCATGAAAGTCCAATATATCCTTTCCTTTCTGGGCACTTGCAGGTTCCTATGTACTAAAATACAGATAAATGAATTTGTGACCAGCACCACATCTGTCCTGCTCCCAAAGAAGTCACAGGTCCCCTTCTCCAGCTCTAAGTCCTGTGGCATCCTGGAACACTTTTCAGCTGAATGTTTTCACTGGAACAGCAAATACTTTAGGACTACAGAATCCTGGGATGGTTTGGGATGGAAGGGACCTTACAGATCATCCCTGGGCAGGGACAGCTTCCACTGTCCCAGGTGCTCCAAGCCCCATCCAGCCTGGCCTGGGGCACTGCCAGGGATCCAGGGGCAGCCACAGCTGCTCTGGGCAAAGGTTTTAAAACTCACGATCTTTAGGTTTTTAAACTCATAATTCAGTAAAATTAAAGTCTCTCTCTTCAGGTGACAGTGTGTATCCTACAGAACCATGAGCAGAGTCACCTCTGATAGCAGCTCACCCTCACACAGGGGCTGAACGTTCCTCCTTCTTAAACATGGAAAAAGAACATTAAAAATTTGGGAATTGAGCGTTTTCCTCCATCACTGGGGAGAAGCCAACAACAAGGAAACTGATTTGACAGCAGACTGCCCGGCACAGCCCTGACCCCCCTGAGCTGCACCCGGAGTTTCCACACCAGGACCTGTGAGAAGCTCCTGAACCAAGCCCAGTCCAACCCCAACACGCCCAGCCCCGATTTTCTGTGCGCTGCAAACGATTCCCAGCGTTCCGAAAGCCCCGAATTTCTATGCGCTGCAAATGATTCCCAGCGTTCCGAAAGCCCCGATTTTCTGTGAGCTGCAAACGATTCCCAGCGTTCCAAGAGCCCCGATTTTCTGTGTGCTGCAAACGATTCCCAGCGTTCCGAAAGCCCCGAATTTCTGTGTGCTGCAAATGATTCCCAGCGTTCCGAAAGCCCCGATTTTCTGTGTGCTGCAAACGATTCCCAGCGTTCCGAAAGTCCCGATTTTCTGTGCGCTGCAAACGATTCCCAGCGTTCCGAAAGCCCCGAATTTCTGTGTGCTGCAAACGATTCCCAGCGTTCCGAAAGCCCCGATTTTCTGTGAGCTGCAAACGATTCCCAGCGTTCCAAGAGCCCCGATTTTCTGTGTGCTGCAAACGATTCCCAGCGTTCCGAAAGGCCCGAATTTCTGTGTGCTGCGTTCCGAAAGGCCCGGTTCCTCGGAAAGGCAGGCGCTGTGAATGGCTGGTTTCACTCTCGGGCTGAATCTCAGCACGGGATGCCAGCAGCCATCGCTGAGGTGTGACAGCTCCGGGGGAAGCAGCTTTGCTGAAATCACCCAGTTCTCGCCCAGTTCCAGCGCTGGCACACGGAGCAGGGATTTCTCTCCAGCAGCAGCAGCACAAGCGGAGCTCAGCCCTTGCCCGGCTGCAGCGGGACAGCAAAGAGCACTGGGGGATGGATTGGGGAGCAGCAGAAAGCCACAGCTCTAACCCAGCTCGGTGCTCTGACATGCACAGGTGCTGCAGCGGTGCTGTCCCAAACGAATGCATTTGTGACCAGCACCACATCTGTGCTGCTCCCAAAGCAGTCACAGGTCCCCTTCTCCAGCTCTAAGTCCCGTGGGATCCTGGAACACTTTTCAGCTCAATGTTTTCACTGGAACAGCAAATATTTCAAACTACAGAATCACGGGATGGTTTGGGATGGAAGGGACCTTACAGATCATCCCTCCAGGATTAACCCAGGCACACCCAGAGTCTCTGCAATTTACACCTGATTTATAACACACCCATTCTTCTGTAATACACGATTTTTTACAGCCTAGTTAGGAAATGCATCACTTCTAAACATGAATTGCTTGCCGGGTGTCTGAAGGAACTGAAATGTTAAATTTATAACTGACCCATCCAGCCAGAGAAGTCGGGATTTGGTTTTTTAAATATTCATTAATTCATGTGAACCCCAGAATAAAGCCTGTGGTTTTAGGAAGAATTAAACTGACACAGTGAGGGGGGAGAGGAGGGCAAGAAAAACCCCACAACAAAGGTTGAAATACTTGAGATTTTTTAGATAATTTGCATCTGATGCTTTACTTACTCACTGACTAAAAAAAAAATTAATTTTAGAAGCACAAACTTCAAATATTTCCAGTCCCCTGACCTTATAAGGAACCTCCAATTAGAGGGGGGAGTGGCTCCTTTTTCCACCCACTTAACAGAGCCAGACAAAAGTCAAACCACTGGATTTGCATTCCCCTCCCTCCCTGCACCAAACAAAAGGAAAAGATGCTACAGCTGGAATTGCCCATCCCCTGCAACATCAGGAATAAAAAGTCCCCAAATGAACCACACATGAGGGCTGTAAACTAATTTAATTCATTTATCCAGAGGAATATGACATTTTTTGCAGAGCTGAGATTTTTTTCTGCAGGTATTTTTTTTCCTACACGTGTCCTCAACAAGGCCAACAATTCCACGTACAAAAACTCTTTCTGTTCCTTGTGGTTGGGAAAAGAACTTGAGCAATGCAAAGCCAAACCTGCCCTGCTGCAGAACTGCATTCAGTACTTCAGAATTTCAGAGCCAGGAGTGTCAGGGGAGCAGAACCTTCCTCCTCCTCCTCCTCCTCCCTGAATTTCTGAGCCACAGAGCAAGGAGAATGACAGCAACACCTAAAGCTGCCTCCAATTTCCACAGAACCACTCCATTTACAGATTTTTACTGCAACCTTGGTGTTACCACAGCTGATTGTTGTCCCAGTTCAGCGGTCACTGCTGCTCCTCTCGTTTTTGGTTGTGTTTTTATTCCCAAACTGGGCTCTGTGTCTCAGACACCTGCCAAGGGAGGGGACTCAGGTGCAGCCACCTGAACTTCTCCATCCAGGGCTGGAGCTGGAAAAATCAAACCCAATCCAACTCAGACCACAACAAACAATATAAAGTACAGAAACAAAAATATAAAGTATTTCTATACTTTATATATTGATGAAGATTTTGTGCAGCTGCTGTCCCATGTTTAAATGAAATAAAACTTCTCCAGCTCCCTTTTGGCACCAGACAGTTCTGGTGTTGCTCTCAAACATTTAAAGTCACTTATTTCAAGTATAACAATGGAGATGTTTGTTGCTCTGCTACAGCAGTACCTTTAATCTTGAAAGTTTCCAAAATATTTTCATACCTGGAGATAGGCACAGATTTAGTCTCCCAAATTAAAAAAAAAAAAAAACACCAAAACCAAATAAAAACCACAATTAAATAACCAAACACAAAAAACCAATCACACCAAGGTGGAAGTGCTGGCTGGCTCTGTACAGAATGGTGCTAATTTGTAAGATTTTGGGTTAGTGGCCCTTTTTTAAGCCATGTAGAGGTTTGGGAGCATTTTTAAAGATTTTTGGACCTTTTCAAACACACCAGGACCTGCTGTTTGAATGCTGCCCCTGAGGCAGCTCCCACTGACACTGCAATGCCAAAAATTGCCTCTCATTATTCAGACATGGCTGGGTCCTCTCAAACTGCTCTTCCTGGCAAACACCACAGCAGCCCCAGCTTTCTCCAGACGTATCAGGATAGCAGCACCAGGTTTAAAATCCTTGCTCATCCCACTTTCCAACAGCAGCCCCTGTGAAGCTCAGCTCAGAACACTGACAGTGCCAGATTCAGCTCCACAAAAACCAGCTGCATCCAACTCCATGGGAATAAATGGAATTATTTCAGTAAAATCATTATTTTAGGCTGAAGTGTCCCAAAAGCCAGAGGTGGTGCTGCTGTGGCTGCTGTGCTGGCAGAGCCCTCCCTGTGCCAGCCCTGGCAGTGCCCGCTGTGAGTCAGTGCTGAGAGCCCCGGCTGCGTTTGGTCACTGCCCTGCTGCCTCTGCACAGCCCCCCAGGAGCTCAGGGACAATTCCTGCCTGGGAAGGGACCCCAAAGATCACCCAGGGCCACCCTGCCATGGGGACACCTCCCACTGTCCCAGGCTGCTCCAACCCAGGGCCCAACCTGGCCTTGGGCACTGCCAGGGATGCAGGGCTGGAATTCCATCCCAGCCCTGCCCACCCTCACAGGGAGGAAATTGTCCCTAATATCTGACCTAAAGCTGTAATTTTTCAGTGTGGAGCCATTCCCTGGGTGCTGTCCCTGCATCCCCTGGCAATTGTCTCTCTCCAGCTTTCCTGGGGCTCCTCCAGGCCCTGCAAGGCCACCCTGAGCTCAGCCCAAAGCTTCTCCTGTGCAGGTGAGCAATGCCAGCTGTGCCAGCCTTTCCTGCCAGCACAGGAATATCCTGAAACTCACCCAGTGCCACCCCTGCCATGGCAAGGACACCTCCCTCTGTCCCCAGTGTCCAGCCTGGCCTTGGGCACTGCCAGGGATCCAGGGATGGAATTCCACCCCAGCCCTGCCAGGGAACAGTTCCTCATTGCCACTCTCCCATCCAATCCTGCTCTGCGGCCACTCCCTGGCTCCTGTCCCTCCATCCCTGTCCCCAGTCCCCCTCCAGCTCTCCTGGAGCCCCTTCAGGCCCTGGAGGGGCTCTGAGGTGTCCCTGGACCCCCCTTTTCTCCAGCCCCAGCCCCCCCAGGCTGTCCCCAGGCTGTCCCCAGGCTGTCCCCTGTCCCTCCCTGGGCTCTGTCCAGCACCCCCACACCCCAGTGTGGGTCCCCATTCCAGGAGCAGAGGGGCAGATTCACTCTGCATGAACGCCATCAATAAATCACGCTGCCACATTTTCCTCACATTGTTCACTCCCAGCCCTTCCATTTCTCAGAACACACACCCTCAGCAGCTCCAAACGTTTTTCCCTAAATGTGAATCATGCCTGGGTTGGTATTTGTTAACTTGCCATGGTTCAGGATGGGTTTGTGTCCCATCTGCAGCACATTTGCCATGGCCTTATTCCCTGGTTCAGGAAGCACTGACCTAGAAATCTCTCACTGGAGGAGGAGGAGATAAACTGAGAACTTCAGGAAATTCTCCCATCATCCAGGGATGGAGTCAAACACCTTTTTCACCCTCACAATTCCAAGGTTTTGTTGCATTATCTTTTCAGCTCCATCCATCCCCGCTGTTAAGCATAATATTCAAGCAAATCTTGGTATATCCCAAGGTATACTGAGATCCAGGCAGGGGGAGGTGATAAACTGCAAATTCCTCCTTTTTAAGTGGTATTCTAATCCATGGGAATAATTCAGGCATCCTGTCCAAGTGATAAAAACACGTGGATGCAAGGGAGAAAAGCCAGGGCAGACACTGGGTGCAGATCAAGCAGCAAAAGCTTCACTGGGTGCATTTATTATCACACTGAACAGAGAATTATCAAACATTCACCCCCAAAAATTTAGTGATGGTAGCTCACTGGAGACTCCAGAATATTTGTTCTGTTACATGACACCATTGTGTTTAATGTTAAAAAAAAATAAGATGAGAATGTGCTAATTATAATGTGATATTCCTTACAAATTCCACCAGTAATTCCTTACAATTTCCTACCCAAATTCCTTACAATTTCCTACCCAAATTCCTTACAATTTCCACCAGGAATTCCTTACAATTTCCTACCCAAATACCTTACAATTTCCACCAGGAATTCCTTACAATTTCCTATCCAAATTCCTTACAATTTCCACCAGGAATTCCTTACAATTTCCTACCCAAATTCCTTACAATTTCCTACCCAAATTCCTTACAATTTCCTATCCAAATACCTTACAATTTCCACCAGGAATTCCTTACAATTTCCTATCCAAATTCCTTACAATTTCCACCAGGAATTCCTTACAATTTCCACCAGGAATTCCTTACAATTTCCTACCCAAATTCCTTACAATTTCCTATCCAAATTCCTTACAATTTCCTACCCAAATTCCTTACAATTTCCACCAGGAATTCCTCATCCACCCAAAAAGAATCCATCATTTATAAAGCCTTCAGTGACCACAAAGCCATGACTCTCTTCCAAGTGAACTGACTGCCCATCACCCCCAGAAGTTGACAATCTGCTGCTTATTAAAACTGAAAACAATGATTTTCTGAGCTTCAGGAATCCAGCGAGAGCCTGGAGGGGCCTCAATCCCCAGTGGACAGGTCCTGGGGTGCAGCTCAAGCTCAGCCTGTAAATTTGGGCTAATTTTGGCTTGAATCCCTTTCTGAGAGCAGGCACTATGGAGAAGCTTGGAATTCACTTTGGATTCACTTTTATTCCCTGATGGCAGCTGTAAGATAAAAGTTTCAGAGATTTTTATCCCTCAGTGACACAAAGGGCCAGGAAAAGTCTCTCTTGCTGAGCTCTCTCACATCCATTTGGTCCAACTCAACTTTTAGGAGGAAAAACAGAAAAAGTTGAACTTTTGGGACAAGTTTATGGGAACTTCCCCAATTCCAGCACCCCAATGTGGAGTTACACTGGTCAGTGTGATGCTCTCCAGGATGCTCCTCTCCTCATTTGTTCAAGAAGCAGCCACTGCACTAAATCTCTGATAAACTTATCCAGTTAAGTATCTAGGTCACAGTGAGACTGTACAGTTTTTATTAAATAAATAATCTCTGCCAGCATCAGAAGGTGGTAAAGGCCTCACCAGAGAAGTTTGGTTTCCTGTAGCATTTTTTTCCTTGATAACAATTCCTAAAATGGTTTTAATAAAGCAGGTTGCAGGAAGGAAATGAGGACAAATAAAAAAAAAGGCTTTTAAATGCTGACCTTACAACCCTCCAGAGAGCATTCAGGATTGCCAAGTCCAAGGTACCCAGGAAATAAAAAAGCAAGAAAAGCTTTAGTGTCCCACTGAAGTTCTCACTCCCCAGAATAGCTTGGGATGGATGGAAAGACTCCAAACCACTTTTCCAGCAGATCTTTAGTTTGGTACCAGTGACACTGAGCTGGTGCATTCCATGGGACATGGGCTGGGCTTTTAAAGCTGCTGGGAAAAGGGAACTTTGGTGCTGCTGCTGCTCCCATGTTTGCAACAGCTCAGAAAGAGGCTCCTGACACATTCCAGGGGCTGCCCAGGGGGTTGGAGTCCCCATCCCTGCAGGTGTCCCCCGGGGGTGGCACTGAGTGCTCTGCGCTGGGGACAGGGTGCCCACGGGGCACAGCTGGCACTCCCTGGGCTGGCAGGGCTTTGGTTCTGGGGTTCTCTGATCCAGCAGCCAAGGCCTGGAATTTGCCCTTTTTATTTTGCTCAGACATTTTTGTCTGAAATATTTCAACCCAAAGCAACTGAGGGAAAAGAGAAATTTGGATCAGGAGAAATGCCATGGAATGGCAAAAAAGGGGATGGAGGAGGGAAGACAAGCACCAAACACCAGAGCACAATTCTGTGCCTGAGGAAGCTCAGCTGCTCCTGGAACTGAGCAGTGCCATGAAAAACCCACCCAGAAACCAACGGGATGGACAGAGCTCACTGCAAAACCATTCCAAGGGATTAAGAAAATTAAGGAAGAAAATCATCAGTGAAGCTGTGACTCACCAGATCCAGCAGTTATGGGCAGTGATTTTATTTACTAACTGAGAGGGAACCACTGAACATCTCTGAAGACAACCACTGTAATTCAAACTCTCATTTATGTTTATTATCATACAGGAATTCCAAAGATTGGAATGGCATGGAGAAAGCAGGTCCCAAAAACTCAGAAAGCCAAGGGGATGAAGAAGAATTTCACTGCTTTTTTCCTGCCATAAAGAGTAAATGTATTGCTCCATTTTCCAGTTTTATTTGAAGTCACTTTGGATTGTTAAAATATGGATGGACATTCAGATGGATGGACTCAGATATTAAAGAATGAGCACTTCTACTTTCCCGACTAACAGGTAAATCATGATCAATAACATTTAAATATTGTGTATCTGAATGCACGGATGTGAAAGTGGTCACCTGTTTAAGAGCACAAGCAAGCATGGAATTTCCAAAAGAGTTTGGGTTGGTTTTTAACATAACGGGCCCAGCTGGGGCTTGTGTGGAACAGAAACATTCTTTGTAGGGCAGGAAGAAGAAAACAAAGCATCTTCACAATTCAGCAGGTTCTGCTCATAGTATACAGTGAAAATACCTTTTCTTACAAGTTAACTTTGGGAACTTCAATTCATTTTTCAGTTTGTCCAGAAAGGAAAAAGGAAAAACAGGAAAAACACATTTTGTGTGTGCACGCCTATCTTAAGGCAATACAGAAGTCAAGTGAAAATTCCAAAGTCAATGAGACAGACACAAAACCTGTATGTTGTATTGGTTTGTGGTATTGTTTTGGGGGGAATGCACAGAAAATAAAAAACTTGGGGTTTCTTAAGAGGCTTTAGTGTTTAAAATGGGGATTTTTTTTTTCGTATTGGGGAAGAGAAAGGAGAAAGAACAAACAAGTGAGCAAATGACAATAAGAGAGAACTGGGAGAAAAGGGGCACAAGTAGAAGTTAGAAAATAGTGAAAAAGGGGAGGGAAAGAAGAAGAGAAGGGAAAAGAGAGCAAGAGGAGCAGCAGCAGGGGGCAGGGGGGATTCCCAAGCCCAGGCTGTGCTGGGGGGCACGCCAGGGCAGTGGCTGAGACAGCCAAAGTCAGAGAGGCAGAGCAAGGAGGGCACACAATGCCAGGGGATGATGCAGTGCCCGAGGAGGGGCACAATTCCCTGGAATGGCGCCCTGCAGCAGTGCCAGCCCTGCCCTGCTGCCCGCCCACAGAGCCCATCCCGTCCCACCGACTCCCACCCACACACCCCGGCGGTAAAAATACAACCACCACCACCACAGAAGATGGAGGCCAAGAAGAAGAAGAAGAAGGACAGGACACGCCCTAATTCCTTCATCTTGTTTCTCTAGACCCCCCTGTACCGAAATTCTAAACCCTGTGTTTCACTCTCTAATTAACTTATCCCTTCACCATTTATCCAGTGAGATCCTCCCATCCTCATACAGGTGTCTCCTGTGTAGGATCAAAGTGCAGCCACCAGACACTTCTGACAACATCCCAGGACCTCGGAGCCCCCCAAGGGTGCTCTCGGTGACTCTGAACATCAGTCCTGATCTGCTGAGATCCCACAAAAACCCTTCCAACAATTTCCCTCCAAGAGTTCCCACGCTCTGCACCCTGTGCAGGAACTTCCCACCGAGCCTTCGCCAGGTACGGACAGCTCCAAAAACAATCCATCATTTACAAAGCCTTCAATGACCAAAAAACATGGCTCTCCTTCAGGTGAACTGGCCGCCAATCACCCCCAGATTTTGATTCTCTCCTGCTTGCCAACACTTGTAACATGGGCAGGTGAATGCCGGCCCTCACCCCTCACAGATGAAACACAATCCCAGTGCTTTCTTTTCATCTTTATGCTTCTTTAGTATCAATTATTCCAACTGGAGCAGGTACAGGTTTAGGGAGCAAGGTCATTTCCACCAGGCCCAGGAAAGCATGGACAGATCTGGGTGGGTGGAAGGAAAAAAGGGGAGAAAATCGACATTTTTTGTGTTTTTCTCTGAATTGGCTGCTCTTGCTCTCATCCTCTCAGCACTGGAATGATGCACCAGCCCATGGCCTCATCTCAATCCAGAACACTGATCTGGATAAAACAGAGATCAGGAATTCTGCCTGAATTCCCCCCAAATTTAAGAGGGTGCAGCCACACAAGACCAACAATTCCAGCCTTTATTCCCCAGCTCCAGCTGCTCCCCTCCCCTGCCAGCAGCACCACCAGCAGTCTCAGGGCTCTGTCACAAGTTTGGGCAGCTGAAACCAGAACACTTTATTTTTAAAGAGTTTTATTTAACACATTTAGCCAGTTTTCCCCCTAAAATCCAAGCAGAGAAGAAGGTGGGCACACACTGGCACAGGTAACCCTGCTCCCCAGGCTGGTCACTCCCCAGGGCTCAGAGCTCAGCCCTGCCAGGGAAGTTGGAGCTTTTGCACTGCTGAGATGGAGCTGGGGGTGTCCCATCCCTGAGGTGCCAAGGCCAGGCTGGACGGGGCACGGAACAGCCTGGGAAATGTCCCTGCCAGGGCAGGGGGGAAGGAGACAATCCTTACAGTCCTCAAACCCAAACCATTCCATGCTCCCATCACACAAAGTGGGCAAACCCCTAAATGCCTCCTTCCCCTTCCATACAAAAATTGTATAAATGCCATTTCCACTGAAATTCTCATTTATTCATGGTACAGATGAGGAGAACACACAGACAACAACCCACCCAGTCAATCCAGCCACCCCAAAATGATACAATTTCCTGAAATACCCCATCAATATCCCCAGAATTCAGGTATGAGGATCAAATAAGAAAAGAGGTTGCAAATTAAAAATCAGCATTTTTTAAGACAAACTCTGAGAAAAACAAGTTCAAACCCTAATTCCCCCAAATTTCCAAGCAAATCCTAAATTCCTTGAGCACACCTCTATGTGGATGTGCTTCCCCTTCCATACAAAAGTTGTATAAATGTCATTTCCATTGAAATTCTCATTTATTCATGGCACAGATGAGGAGAGCACACAGACAACAACCCACCCAGTCAATCCAGCTACCCCAAAATGACAACATTTCCTGAAATTCCTCATCACTTTCCCCAAAATTCAGGTATGAGGATCGAATGGGAAAAGAGGTTAAAAAATGCTGATTTTGAATTTGCAAAGACAAATTCTGTTTGGGGAAAACTAGTTCAAACTCTAATTCCTCCAAATTTCCAAGCAAATCCTACATTCCTTGAGCAAACCTCTATGTGGATGTGCTTCGCCTTCCATACAAAAGAAGTTGTATAAATGTCATTTCCATTGAAATTCTCATTTATTCATTGCACAAATCCTTCTCATGTCCACCAAGAGGAGAGCACACAGACAACAACCCACCCAGTCAATCCAGCCACCCCAAAATGACACCATTTCCTCAAATACCCCATCACTTTCCCCAAAATTCAGGTATGAGGATCAGATGACAAAAGAGGCTGCAAATTAAAAATCAGCACTTTTTAAAGACCAACTCTGTTTGGGAAAAACGAATTCAAACCCTAATTTCCCCAAATTTCCAAGCAAATCCTACATTCCTTGAGCAGACCTCTATGTGGATGTGCTGAGTCACTCTCCAGCCTTAAGAGGCTGCTTTTTCAAGTTACAGAGCACTCAGAATACAAACTCCAGGCAAATGAAACTGCAAATGCAAAGAGCATCCTGCTATTAAAGCACCAGACACAGAAATCCTTCACTCAGCTCCACCCCCTGCCTCACCCCGGGACTCTGGGCACTCACAGGGCACCCAGGGAAATGTGAAAATATAGAAAAATATGAAAAGTTTTAAATGGAAAGAGTTAGAAAGTACTGGAATGGTTTGCCTGGGGAGTCCCCATGCCTGGGTGTGTTTAACAAAGCCTGGATGTGGCACTGGGGGCCAGGGTTCAGTTGGGGCTCGATGGTCTTGGAGGTCTCTCCCAAGCCAGGGATTCTGGGAATTCTGTGAATTCTGGTCATTCTGTGAATTCTGGGAATTGCTCTGCACAACTCCCTGACATGAGGGCACTGAGGGGGGTTGGGCTCTGCTGTTGTGTCCAAGGGAAAGGAGGAGAGGAAATGGCCTCAAATTTAGGAAGGACCTTGGGACACTGAGCACATCCAGAGGGGACAACGAGGCTGGAGAGGGGCTGGGAACACAAACCCTGTGAGGAAGCCCTGAGGGAGCTGGGGGTGCTCAGCCTGCAGAAAAGGAGACTCAGGGCTGCCCCCATCACTCTGCACAGCTCCTGAAAGGTGCCTGTGCTCACCTGGGGCTGGGCTCTTGCTCCAGCAGCACTGACACACCCAGAGCACACAGCCTCGAGCTGCACCAGGGGAAATACAGGGTGGAGAGCAGGGAAAAGGTTTCTCCAGCCAGGGTGAGAAAGTTCTGGAATGGCTGCCCGGGGAGGTGGTGGAGTCCCCATGCCTGGGTGTGTTTAACAAAGCCTGGATGTGGCACTGGGGGCCAGGGTTCAGTTGGGGCTGGGCTGGACTCGATGGTCCTGGAGGTCTCTTCCAGCCCAGGGATTCTGGGATTCTGTGACTCTGGGCGCTCCCCAGGTGATTTTGGGCACTCCCCAGGTGATTTTGGGCACTCCCCAGGTGACTCTGGGCCATCACTTCACCCTCTGGCTCTCACTCCCTGCTGGAGAGCAGCTCAGGGAGTTCTTTATCTCATGGACAGCACACAAAGCTCCACAAGACACCAAAAATCCCTGAATTTCCTCTCTTCATCCCAAAAAGCAGGAGCTCAGTGCCTCGGGTCAGGCTGGCAATGGGATACAAAAAGTTTGGGTGGATGGGGTGTTTTTATGTTAGATCCCAATCACTGAAAAACTTCCATGGGATGCTGGAAAAATCCATTGGAATTTACTTGATTCAGGTACTAAAATGTGGCATGAGAAAGTCCCATACCTAAAACCAAGTGCAGGGTCTGGACAGTGATTAATTACTAAATTACACTTTAAAAAATTAAATTTATGTATTTACTACATGATAAAAGATAGTTCAGACCACCATAAACAAGAGATGAGTCTCACATTTTTGTGGGTGCTTGACTTAGTTTGGGGATTTTTATGGAAATAATGAATAAAGTCAAGTGTAACTGCACAGAGACAAGACTGAAATGTTGGAGGCAGACCATGTTCCAACCTAAGGAATACAATCCAGACCTGGTTTCTCATTTACATCAAGGAAATTTGTGTGTTTGGCACTGTCAGGTTGGGGCTCAGAGGTTTCAGACCACTCATCATGACCAACACAAAACTCAGAAATTGCATTCTGGGCCCACTCTGAGATTGCTAAAAATGAATCTCAAACTTCAGCCTCACCTCAAACCACAGCCCTCAGATTCTTTTGTTTCATGCAAACAAAAATCATGCAAAGATGAAAATTAAGATTTGTTTTTTAAAGTTGCAGTGGTCCAGAGGAATAAATAGCAAAGCAGCTAAAGAAATCTGTATCAGAAAATACCAAGGGACTTCTTTTCAAATATGGAAATCTGAACATCAAATTCTTCACCCCATATTCAAAGTCTTGTATAGAAATAATCACAAGTTCTCACATTTCAATAAATTAAGGTAGGACCCAAAATCTTAACAAAAGAGTGAGGCCAACACTTACAAAATACTGGTTTATACTGTGTATGCCCAGGAATAAACTTCTGAGGTAGGAAAAATAGAGATAAATATTTCAAAAATGAGGAATGACATAAGGAAGGTCAGTTGAGTCCACCCTCTGTCTTTGCAGACTTTGGAAATACACATTAAAGGACAACAAATATGAGCTTAGGAAATCTTTGTCACACACACAAAAAATTATTGACTGATCTCAATCAAAACATGTTCCTGATTTAAAAAAAATTAAATAAATAAATAAAGAAGTGGAAGTTATTACACTGCACAGAAAAGGGGGAATAAAAGAAAGCAAAAAAAACCTCAAACAAACCAGCCCAAGACAGAAAACCTCAGCATGTGAGCCCACCCTGAACTTGTCAGTGCCAGAGGAGATTTAATGGCATGAACAACTCCAAAGTGGCCTTTCCTTATTGCCAGATTCTAAAAATGCCTGAGATTGGGGTTTGTGCTGTGGAATCAAAGCCCCAGAGGTCACTGCTCAGCTCCTTGGTGTTCCCAAGCCAAGCACCGGGTGTGTGCTGGCAGGAGCCTCAGAAAATGTCCCTTTGTCAGCCCAGGACATCCCTTCCTCCACACACCAAACCCTGTGCACTCCATATTTTACATTTCAGCTAAACTCAAACAGGTTTTTCAATAAATTTGTTTCATTTAAAGTTTTGCAGGAGGGGGTGATTTCAAGATGGATCACTGGAACTTTGTCAACTGCGAGCAGAAGTTGTTTTCTCATTTCTTGAAATAACTGGGTGCTGATGAAGAACACCCAGCAGAAAACCAGAATGAAACACTCACTTTCTGCAGGTGGAACACAACCATTATACAATGGTTACACAACTCTTTCTTTGCATAATAAGAAGAGAAAAAAGTGGGGTTTTTAAACCAGCCCTCAGAAGGGAGAACTTGATAACACCACAGCTTGGCCAACTGGTTTTCCTCGCTTTATTGGCTTCTGCAATAAATCAAATGGAAATATTCTAGCAAAAACTTGGGTTTGGGGGTGCTGTGTGGCAGAAATCAAGTAAATGGGCAATGGGTAGAACCTTTAAACTCACTTGTAGAAATCTGTGTCCAATTCTAATGGGAGAAAAGCATTTATGATGGGAGAAAAGAATTTATGATGGGAGAAAAGCATTTCCAATGGGAGAAAAGCATTTCCAATGGGAGAAAAGCATTTCTGGTGCCCACCACACAGAACAAACTCGTCAGGACTCAGACCGAGCCCCAGAGGTGCCAGCAGCACCGAGGAAGGCAGGGCAGGGCCTGTGCTCCATCTGTCTCCGCCTGTGCTCCTGCATTTCTCAGGGTTTCAGCTCTGAGCTCATCAAGTTTTAAAAGGTCCCTGCTGTGAAGGTGACCCTGGTTAACTGAACCCCACAGAGATCCAGAAATGAATGCTGGGATGGGTCAGGGACTGCAGGGCTCACATGGACACTGCAATGGTGGAAAACAGCTGAGAACATCCCCAGACCAACCCTCCTGAAGGGCCACACCACAGAAAGGATTCCCATCCTCACCTCCAGATGATGTTTCAGACCTTCTATCATAAAGCTTTTGTGCAGCAGATTATCAAATCACAATAATTACCAGAACTTTTATTTACAGCAGGAAACCCAAACCACAAACACAGGGATTTCCCCAGGGCTGTCCCAGAAATTCTGTGGACAGGGACCTCCAAGTCAGGAAATGTGACACAGAAACAAACAACACTCCATGCTGTAAACACAAACCAAACCAGAAATCACATCCCAAGAAGGGTTTCTCATTAACACAACACAAACACAAGCAATTCTCAATTGTCCTTACAGGAACTTTACCTGTACAACTCATCTCTTACACTCTTTTCACTCAGACTTCACTGACTCATTTGTGATGCTGTCTCTGGTATAGTTCACAAAACACATCAATTCACTTTCAATTTAAGCTTTATAATTAAGCTTTACAATTAATAAATGTATACTAAGCCTCTTAAAAATAATAAACCACTACAGAAAGTTTGAGGAGCTACAAGAGGCATTCCAAGAGAAGCTGTAGTGACTGGGTTATCACTGCCCAGAGCTGCACCTACTCCTGCCTCTGATTTTGGGGCAGAGCCAGGAAAGTTTGGAGCCTTTGGATAGAGCCTGACTTCAGCAAAATTTTAAAAATTTTGTTGGGGACAGAAACAAGGGGACCCATGGCAAGTGACAAGACAGGGAGCTGAGTGGGACAGACCCAGAGGGACCTGGGCAGGCTGGGAGAGCCCCATGGAGCTCAGCAAGGCCATGGGGAACCCAAACACAAGCCAGGCTGGCTGGGGATGGGTGGAGAGCAGCCCTGGGAGGAGATTGGGGTGCTGGCAGGTGAGAAGCTCAGTGTGTTCCATTCAGAACCTGCCCTGGGCTGGGAAAGGGATTGCGGTTGGGGTTGGGCCCCTCAGGTGATTTCCCAGCTGCAGAGCTGCCCCAGCCAGGGAGGAGCTGGAGCTGCTGCAGAGCCCAGAGGAGGCTCCAGGATGGGCAGAGGATGGAGCAGCTCTGCTGGCAGGAAAGGCTGGCACAGCTGGCATTGCTCACCTGCACAGGAGAAGCTTTGGGCTGAGCTCAGGGTGGCCTTGCAGGGCCTGGAGGAGCCCCAGGAAAGCTGGAGAGAGACAATTGCCAGGGGATGCAGGGACAGCACACAGGGAATGGCTCCACACTGAAAAATTACAGCTTTACATCAGATAATTAGGGAAAATTTCCCCCTGTGAGTGTGGGCAGGGGCTGGGATGGAATTCCAGCCCTGGATCCCTGGCAGTGCCCAAGGCCAGGCTGGACACTGGGGCTGGAGCAGCCTGGGACAGTGGGAGGTGTCCCTGCCATGGACGGGCTTTGAGGTCCCTGGATGGGCTTTAAGGTCCCTTCCACCCCATCCTGGGATTTCATGAAAAATCTGATTTTATCAGAAGAGATCCATAGTTTCAATCACACACCCAGCATTTGCAGGAATGCTCCTGCTCCTGCACAGGCCCTGCCACAACAATCTCAGTTTCTGAAGGAACACTGACATTGACACCAAGTCACCCCAAGTACAAGAGCACAGAATTCTAAGCTGAGGAACATCTCAGGATGGTGAAAAATGTGCATTGAGCTGTTATTCCACAACCCTGCCCCAGTGTTTGTGGTATTTATGAGTAACTTCTATAGCAGTGCAAACTCCCAAGATCTTGTAACATTAACAAAGAAATCAATGTATTCCCAACACTAACTCTGGCACAGCATTGCTTTAATGCCTAATTATCCACAAGTTGGAAAGAATAACAATAAAGAAGCCAGAATCATGATCCTGGAAAGTTACTGAGCTTCCAGTGTCAGTCAGATGTTGAAAGAGTGGATGGAAACTGATTTGTCTGTGAGCACACACCCTCCCTGTATTTCATGTGTGAGTCCTGCTCAAAGTGCATTTCAAACTGGAATAAATGTGGTTGGAATATATTGGAATAGCTGTGAGCAGGGAAAGCTGCAGTTGCACAGACAGGGCAGAGATCAGTGTGAGGGAGCTCTCGGTGACCAGGAAAACGCAGAGCTGAGGAAGCACCAACACATTCACTTCCCTGACATTTCTCTCCCCTTTTAACCCTTCCCTGAGTTTTAACTCAAACTGAGAGCAGGGACACAAAGCTGCTCTCTCTGTCCAGGAGATGCTGGGTGTTCCAACAGCAGCACAGTAAATGAGTTATTGGCATTTATGGAGTTCTCAGAAGCACAAACCATGAGCTGAACACACTCAGGGAATGGGGAATTGGAATGAAATGTGTTTGCAGTCAGGAAACCACAAAACCAGTGAACAACAGGTTTTGGGACACTAAGATTTAAAAGTTTCACTGGCAAGTTCAATTTAATTATTAAAATTATTTACTTATGCTTTTGTGAACTAGTCATCCTACTAATTTGATTTTTTCCAGTAACTCAACATAATTCATTCTCATTTTATTCCCATTATTTTTTGAAGGAATGACTCTGCCATCAGAAATCAATTTGTACATTTCCATCCCTCTCTCATTTCACCATCCAAACAGTTACCAAAAAGAAAGAGGAAACTTTTCAACACAAAGAGGTATTAATGTATTATTAACTATTCCTTTAACTGACTCACAACACGGTCTATTTTTATTTGCCTCTGGGGGAAAGGAAAAAGGGGGGGGAAAGGAACGCTAGGAGGCTTTGGAACTTGGTGTAACAGCAACTGAAAGCTTGGTCTCTCCCAGCTGGAACAAAACTGACATTAATGGAGTTAATTTTACTTTCATTTACTCAGTTTCACTTTCAGGTACTTGGTGCTACCCAGAGCTGGAAACTTTGCCTGGAGAATGTTTACAAATAGGTGTCAGCCCGTGGTGCTGCAGTGACAGAAACATTTCCCTGCTGTCCAAAACTCAGAGCTGGGATTTCACTCACAGGTTTTGTTTTCACACCAGTTCCCCACTGTATGGGTGCAGGCAGAGCTGCTGGGAATTGCCCCCCACATTTCCCCGGCCCTTCAGAGGGAATTCTCCCCAAAAATCCTAAGGACAGAACACCTTGGAGTAAATAAGGAGAGGATAAAGCCAATTCCCCTCAAAGTGAGCCACACCAAGGGTGAGGACACAGCAGAGCCCTGCTCTGAAGGAATGAAATCCCCTGGTACCAGCAAAAGCAGCCCAGACATTCCCCCAGTCACTGGGACAAATGAGAATGAAATGCAGAATGAAATACAGAATTTTACCAAAAGATGATAAAGCAATGGAGATCACTGCAATTCCACTGGTGTGTTGTGTCACCTTGAAGAGCCAGCACTGGGGAACTCCACATATGGAGCAAATCTTTGTGGAAGGAAGCATTCCTGATCTTCCAGAGTTTCCCTGGTGTTTGAAGGCATGCAAAGACTACAGTTCCCATAAGCCTCTCCTGAAGGACCCGTGGAGGTGAGGAAGGAAAGGAAGAGCATTCCCAAGGAAAAGGAAGAGCATTCCCCTTCTCCTGATTACTTCTTTCTCCCCTCAGAAGCTCACAAGAAAAGCAGTTGGCTCAGAAAGCTTTTCAGTATTATTTCAAATAATAAAAAATAATAACAAATAACAAAAAAGAACTCTCCCTGCACAAACATCAGAGTCTGAGGAGCCAGAAAGTTATTACATAATTCTTGTGAAAATGTATTTCTTATCAAGCTCTTTGCAGAGATGAAACTGTAAACTCAACAAATCATGTATTGTACTCAGTATAAAGACAAAAGCAGCAGTTCTCTGTAAATAATCCTGTTCTACAACAACAGATCTATTTACAAAAGGATTTCAGAAGTTATACAACTCCCATAATATAAAGGTATCAGAAAGTTTTGTACTTTCATGTGGAGAACAGCTCTCCAAATGGCATTCAGTGACCACGGAAAGGCTGAACAGATCCCAGGCTGCAATTCCCGCCCCAAACCACAAACTCACAACGCTCCCAACCTGCAGCCCCACAGCCAGGCTCAAAGCACCTGAAACGAGCAGCTTTGCAGAGGAACTCCCAAAAGATAATCTAATTATAGCAACAAAAAGCGCTTTTTTTGGTACCAATTGTTTCTAGCCTTCAAATCAGCGCCCAGTTGGGCTGAGCTGAAGCTGTGAAACGCCTGCATGGCAAATAAAAGCTCCGTTTTGCAGTGTTTATTCTCTCCACATACCATCCGAGCAGGTGGTCCAGTTTCAAACACGACTCGGAGAGGTGGCACATGTAAGCGAGTCTGTCCCAATTCAATGTCACTGGGAAAGCCCCACCAGGGCACGGCTTGCCCGGAGCCCGCCGGGGCTCTGCTGCTTTGTTGGAGCCATCGGGCACTTTGCACAAGCTCCATCGGGCACTTTGCACAAGGCTCCATCGGGCACTTTGCACAAGGCTCCATCGGGCACTTTGCACAAGGCTCCATCGGGCACTTTGCACAAGCTCCATCGGGCACTTCGCACACGGCTCCATCGGGCACTTCGCACAAGGCTCCATCGGGCACTTCGCACAAGGCTCCGGGGGCCGCCAGGGGCTGAGCCCGCCCCGCAGCACCCCCAGATCCCCGAACTGGATCCATTCCCGGCGTTTCACACCAGCAAGGGAACCCTGCCCATAAATCGGCGCTGGAAGGAGAACTCTTGGCTGCCATCAGGTAAAATTATCCTTGTCACTGTCCAGCTGGGGGAGGGGACGCCAATGACAAGTCCCAAATCCAGGCCGGCGTTGATGCAGGAACTGTAACACTCGCTGCTCCTGTAACCACCCTACCTGTAGGCCTGGAAACAATATCAAACTCCTGACCTATTGCCCTCCTGGCTTAAGAAAACCCCGCTGGCTCCTCGATTTTGAACAAGATATACTTGTTCAAAGTATATACTCTTCAAAGATATGTACACTCTTCAAGATATACTTGTTCAAAGATATACTCTTCACCCAAGGAATATTCCAAAGCCGTGAATTAAACTCAATAAGCATCATAAACTTGGATGGAATTTTTAATTCACAGCAGAAAAATGTAAATTTAACACTTCACACACATATTCTACTTCAGACTGCAAATAAAAAGTCTAGTTCTAAATAATTCATGTAAGCCAAAAACATGAAGCGTAGCCTACAAAAGTATCTATATATACACACACCAAATATATATAGATAATAGTTAACAAATACTAGCTCAGAGTTATTTTCAGTGTTATTATTCTAATTCTATAAAGTATAATTAATTTTCCAAAAATATCCAACCTACAGAGGTTGGGGGAAGGGCGGCGTGGAGAAAGAGAGAAACAAGTTTACCAAAACTTTTTAGGGCTACAGACTATTCCAAGGAGGGAGATTAAATTCTGCTTGGTTACAGGCAGAGAATTAAACACTACCAGAAACTAAATGTTTGCTAATTTATCACCAGATATCATCTAAGTGTTCTTCAACTTCACACACCTTTCTTGAGGAAAAGGTAAGGAAAACACCAAGAAGATAAGAAAAAAAAGTTGCTAACTTGTTCAAACCCAGGCCCCCATGAAACTCCATCCACCTCAGTGGGACTGCAAGCACCTCCTGGCAAAAGTTACCAGCACACTCTCATTCGGATTCAACCACGATGGCTGTCAAAAACACGCCTGTCGATTTATTTTGGAGTCACTTACTCTGCCTTCGTTGATTTTAAATAACAATAAATGTTCATTTCCCCCGATGGCTGTGGGGTAATAGGAGAACTGAGTAACAGCAGCAATCGAGAGACACGATCAAAGAAGCCCTACGTGGTCTTTGGACGGGCTAAACCCAAAACTTCAAAGGCGACTGAGATTCCCAAATTTCTAAATTTCGAACTGCAGCACTTTAAAACGCGTTTTGTGATGCCGCGGCGGCGGGAGGGAACTGTGGCCACTCTAGAGCAGCACCCAGTGCATCCCAGCACAGCTCCAGTTCCCCCAGAACACAAAGCTGAATCCCTGAAAGGCCGCGGCCGGCTACTAAAACATGGAACCGGGGAATCATTCATGACGGAAAAGACCTCCAAGATCATCGAGCCCAACCTTGTCAAGCAGACCACGGCACCGAGAGCCACGTCCAGCCTTTCCCCAAAGAGCTCCGGGGCCGGTGCCTGCAGCACTCCCCGGGGAGTGCCCGTGTGTCCCTGCCTGTCCCTGTGCCCGTGCGTCCCTGCGTGTCCCTGTGTCTATTCCCAACATCGCTGCTCCCTCCTCCTCCCCACCCCCACCGAAGGGATGACAGGCACCTCGCTCAGGTAACTCTTTCCCCGTCTCCCCTGCACCTTCCCCACCCGCCCCAGCGGCCCCTCGCAGGTGCCGGGGCATCCCAATCCTCCCCTACAACAGGTGATGCTCCAAGTCCTGCCGCCCTCCTCGCCGCCAGCCCGGCCCGAGCCCTCGCACCCGCCCACCGCAGGGCGTTGCGCATAACACCGAGAGGCTCCGGGCGAGCTCCCTTCCTCCATCGCCGCTCCCAAGGCCCGGCAAGGCACAGCCGCGCTCCAAGGGGAAAAAGGCCGCGGGCTGCGGAGGGGCGGGCGGGGATGGATCCCGGCCCTGCCGCCGCTCCCGCTCTAAGATGGCAGCGAAGCGCTGCGGCCCCTCCGCCGCGGGCCCGGGCGAGGCGGCCCCGGCTCGTCCCGCGGTGCGGCGTCTCACTCACCCGTGCGGCGGCTTCTCCCGGGGCGAGGCCTCTCCCTTCGTGGGGCGAGCGCCGGGCGCGTCCTCCCGCTCTTCCCCGGGGGCCTCGGCGGCGGCGGCGCCTCCTCCTCCCTCGGGCCGCGGCTCTGCCCGCGGTGGAAAGGGGAGCCCGGGCGGCCCGGCGGCTCCCCGGCCGGGCTCTGGCTGTTCGCTGCCCTCACAAAATGGCGCGCGGTCCAAACCTGCGCAGCGCCCGGCGGCGGCTCGGCCTCGCCTCGGCTCGGCTGCGATCGGCGGCCTGAGCCCCGGCCGGGAGCGCGGGGACAGCGGCGGGGGGAGCGGGAGGAGCGGGAGGAGGAGGAGAAGGAGGAGGAGGAGGGGATGGGGGGAAGCGCAGCGCCGTACCGAGCCCCCGGGAACTCCTCGCTCCCTCCCTCCCTCCCCCGCCTGCCAGCCGCTACCTCCTCCCCCTCCCTCCCTCCCCGCCCGCTCCTCCTTCCCTCCCTCCCTTCTTCCTCACGAACCGGCTTCGCTTCCCGCACCGCCGCCGCCGCCTCAAGCCCGGCCGCGCATCCCCGGCGGGACCCTCGGAGCGCACTTTTTTTGCGTCCCTTCTTTTCCTTTTCCTTTCGCGGTGGAGGTCGGAAGAAGGAGAAGAAAAAAAAACTTAAAATAAAAACAACCCCAGAAATTCTGGCGGAAATTGAGCGATTTGCTCTTGTTTTTTATTATTATTATTTTATTTTATTTTAATTTTTTAAATATTTTTTTAAAATTTAAAAAAAAACCCAACTGACAAAATGGCGGCGGGGGCGAGCCTGTTGCCATAGCAACTGTCAATCACCCGCGGCCGGGCGGGAGACGGCGCTGACGTGGGGAGGCAAGGGCGGGCCGCGCTCGCCATGGCAACGGCTCCTTCCGCCTCCTTGCTCATCCGTGCCCGCCCGCCCTCCGGCGTGTGACGGTGTCGGCGGCGCTGCGGGCCGGGATGGCCCCGGCGGGGCGGGGAAGGGGAGCGGCGGCCATTCCCGGTGATGGGGGGAACCCGGCGGTTGAGGCGGTGCCGGCCCCGGCCCGCAGGGGGCGCCGGGAGTGCGAGGCCGAGCCCGCCGGGGCTTCCCGCCCGCCGCCGCCTGTGGGGAGGGACAGGGCCGGGCACGGCCCCCTCGGAAGCCGAGACGTGCCCGAAAAACCGTTCAAAAAACGCTCTGCAAAGAGCCAGGAGTGCCCCAACCTGCCGAGGGAAAAACCGTTCAAAAACCGCACTGCAAGGAGTCCGGAATGTCTAAACCTGCTGAGGGAAAAAAGCGTTCAAAAAAAGCACTGCAAGGAGCCCGGAGTGCCTCAACCTGCTGCTCCTCTCCCCTCCCCTCCCCTCGGCATTGCGTCCACGGGTCTTTCTCGACCCGCTTAAAAATATCACCCCCAAAATTCGAGTTGTGCTGAAAGTCGTCCGGTGTGGGAGCCCCGACATGTTCGGGGAGTCCCAGGATTCTAGAGGGTTTCTGTCCCCTCAGAATTGCATCCAGGCGTGTTGCTCGGCCCCTCAGAAAATCTGTATTCCCCAAGAACAAGTTTAAAAACGCACTAAAAGCTGAGGGAATCACAGAATAAAAGGCTCTTTTCCCCTCAACTGCATCCAGGGGTGTTTCTTGGCCCCTCAGAAAATCTGTGTTCCCCAAGAACAATTTAAAAAACGCATTGAAAGTCACCCGGTGTGGGAGCCTTGAGCTGCTGGGGGAAGGCTCCTTTCCCCTTGGCATTCCGTCCAGGGTTTTTCTAATTCTCAGCAGAAAACAAAAATACATTCCCCTAGAAGCAAGTTAGGTGTGGGAGCCTCAAGCTGCTGAGGCAAAGCTCCTTTCCCCTCAGAATTGCATCCAGAGGTCTTTCTCACCCCTCTCTGAAAATCAATATATTCCCCCAAAATGAGTTTAAAAATGCGCTAAAAGTCGTCCTGTGTGGGAGCCCCGACATGTTGGTGAAGTCACAGGATTCTAGAAGGTTTCTGTCCCCTCAGAATTGCATCCAGGGGTGTTTCTCGGCCCCTCAGAAAATCTGTATTCCCTAAGAACAAGTTAAAAAATGCACTAAAAGTCACCTGGTGTGGGAGCTTTGAGCTGCTGAGGGAAGGCTCCTTTCCCCTTGGAATTTGGTCCAGGGCTTCTCTAATTCTCATCGGGGAAAAAAAAAAAAAAAACCTAAAAAAAAAAAAAAAAAAAAAAAAAAACAAACAAAAACAAGCCCCCCCCCCAAAATACATATATTTATATATATATGTATATGTATATATATATATGTATGTATATATATATATATTCCCCCAGAAGTGAGTTAGGTGTGGGAGCCTCAAGCTGCTGAGGCAAAGCTCCTTTCCCTTCAGAATAACATCCAGAGGTCTTTCTGACCCCACTCTGGAAATCAATATATTCCCCCAAAATGAGTTTAAAAATGCACTGAAAGTAGCTTGGTGTGGGAGCCTTGAGGTGCTGAGGGAATCACAGAATAAAAGGCTCTTTTCCCCTTGGAATTGCATCCAGGGGTCTTCCTCATCCTCCTCAAAAATCAATATATTTCCCAAAAAATGAATTAAAATATGCACTGTAAGTAGCCCAGTGTGGGAGCCTCGAGCTGCTGATGCAAGGCTCCTTTCCCCTTGGAATTGCCAGATCGGAGCTTCCAGCCTAAATCTGTGACAGGGAGTTTTGAATGTATTTTTTTATTATTTTTAATTTCTGGAATGCCCACAAAGATCAAAAAGTAGAGTCTGGCCTTTATCTAATACTTTAATTCTGACGTGTGATACTTTAATCTAGTCATTTCAGTTCCCAGCCAGCTTCCTTGGAGAAATTAGGACATGTTACTTGTTCCATTTGCTTTTTCTTCCTGTTTTAATTTTTTTTTTTTTTATCTTGGCTTAAAAGGTGGAAATAAGCAGCCAAGGATTGGCAGACGGATGCAGCCACAGCCAAAACCCCCCAGATAATTGAAGTGTTGAGAATTCTACTTAAATTGTGTGATCACAGAACACCAGAGTGGCTTGGGGGGGAAAGGACCTCAAAGCCCATCCAGTGCCATGGCAGGGACACCTCCCACTGTCCCAGGCTGCTCCAGCCCCAGTGTCCAGCCTGGCCTTGGGCACTGCCAGGGATCCAGGGGCAGCCACAGCTGCTCTGGGAATTCTATTCCAGCCCCTGCCCACACTCACAGGGAGGAAATTGTCCCTACTATCTGATGTAAAGCTGTAATTTTTCAGTGTGGAGCCATTCCCTGTGTGCTGTCCCTGCATCCCCTGGCAATTGTCTCTCTCCAGCTTTCCTGGGGCTCCTCCAGGCCCTGCAAGGCCACCCTGAGCTCAGCCCAAAGCTTCTCCTGTGCAGGTGAGCAATGCCAGCTGTGCCAGCCTTTCCTGCCAGCACAGGAATATCCTGAAACTGACCCAGTGCCACCCCTGCCATGGCAGGGACACCTCCCACTGTCCCAGGCTGCTCCAACCTGGCCTTGGGCACTGCCAGGGATCCAGGGGCAGCCACAGCTGCTCTGGGAATTCCATCCCAGGGAAGGATTTCTCCCTGATATCCCAGCTAAACCTCTCTTTGTCAGCTTAAGGCCGTTCATTCCTGTTTGTCACCCAAATCCCTTGTGAACAGTCCCTTTCCAGGGACTGGGGTGCACAGGGGAGTTGTGGGACCACCCCAGGAGTGACAGTGAGGTGTGTGGTGAGTTGGAATTCTCCGTGGAACTGCACCTTCCAGCCGTGGGAGGTGCTTGGGAGCACGGTGATTCAAGTGATCCTTTCTCATTCCCCTCAGCCCCAGGAAGATTTGAGCTCACTTGGAGCTGCTTTTGACACTTCTCTCAGTGACTTTGAGCATGGCCAGAATGTGGCTCCTGTCCTGGGATGTGGAAAGGAACACCTGAGGGAGCTGAGGGGGCTCAGCCTGGAGAAAGGAGGCTCAGGGGGGACCCTGTGGCTCTGCACAAGTCCCTGGCAGGAGGGGACAGCTGGGGGGAGTTGGGCTCTGCTGCCTGTCCCAAAGAAAAGGAGGAGAGGAAATGGCCTCAGATGGCACCAGAGCAGGCTCAGGTTGGAGACTGGCACAGAAAATTTCCCTGGCAGAGTGGTCAGGCCTTGGGCTGAGCTGCCCAGGGAGGTTTGGAGTCACTGAATTGTCCCAGAGCAGTCTGGATGTGGCCTTGGGGACAGGGATTGGGGTGATGGCACTGGGTGATCCTGCAGGGCCCTTCCCACATGGACAATTCCAAGATCTCCAGTGCCAACCTCTGCCCAGTCCCTCAGTCAGGAAGAACAGCTCCAGTCTCAGAGAGGAGCAGGGGGGACATTCCCTCATTCCCTGAGGACTTTTCCCCTCTGAAATCCCTTTCTGGTCTCTCTGATTGCAGTGACAGAACAGTTTCTCTGTGGCTCAGTGTAGGTAACTACAAACCTCTCAGAAATTTGTTACACTGTTCACTGCATTACTGTAACTTCCTGGGGTTTGGGGTTTTTGTCAGGTTTTGAGGGTTTATTTTGCTAACACTTAAAAATATTATAGAGTTTTCCAGAGTTTGTGCATTTGCTCAGTCATCCTCTACTTTTATTTTGCTGGCTATACCCAAGCTCTGGCAACTTGGGCAGAAATTAAATATCCTTTAAAAGGTGATGGCATCTTTTTAAAATGTCATTTTCCAGCACAAACAACTAGATATTTTTGTTTGTTAATTTTATTTGCATAATGAATAACCTGCATGGTACAAAAGTGTTCTCTTCAATCTCCATTTCATTAAACAGCCAGGGGAGGTTCAGGTTGGACATCAGCAGGAATTTCTTCCTGGAAAGGGCTGTGAGGAACTGAACTTGTGTTCTGTGCTGGAGGTTGAGGGCTCAGTTAGGGATCCTCCAGGCTGGGATTCCACCAGAATCCTGCCTCACCTGGAAACTGCACAGAGTTGTGACCTGGATGGAGGGAATCCAACTTCTTGCTTATCAAAAATTATCAAATCTTTTTCCTTTTTTATTTTCTTTAGGAAGGGAGGGACTGCCAAGAAGGAAAGACTCAAGAGTCCTTTTTTTAAACTCCCCACCTGGAGTAGGTTTGCAGTGCTTGAAAACAGGAGGTTGTGAACATTCTACATGAATTAGTGGACAGGCTTGTAAGAAATACTTGGGTTTCTCTTCCTATGAGACCACCACTCAGAAAGCAGAATATTGGGGACCAAAAAAAACCAACAATAAGCAGAAAAATTGAGAAAAAATAAGAAAAAAAAGTACATTAAAAATGAGGAGGAAAGAGATTGGAGAGATGAGTTCTAAGAGAGAAAATAACAGAGAGCATTCTAGAGAAATGGAACAGATGTAAAAGAAACAACACAACAGCTGAAGAGTTGGGATTGCCCAGCCTGGAGAAGAGAAGGATGTGTGGAGACCTCCCAGCACCTTCCAGTGTCTGAAGGGGCTACACGGAACAGGAGAGGGACAATTCATCAGGGACTGCAGTGACAGGACAAGGGGAGGGACTCCAAACTGAAAGAGGAGAATTTAGGTTAGGGATGGGAAGAAGTTGTTCCCTGTGAGGCTGGGCAGGGGCTGGGATGGAATTCCCAGAGCAGCTGTGGCTGCCCCTGCATCCCTGGCAGTGCCCAAGGCCAGGCTGGACACTGGGACAGTGGGAGGTGTCCCTGCCATGGCTGGGGTGGCACTGGATGGTTTTTAATGTCCCTTCTGACCCAAACTGGGATTCTATGGCAGTGGAGCGTGATTCTGGGTAACATTTCCCATTTTTCCCTTTCCAGCCTTCCTGCATGCAGCAGAGGGGCCCATCTGCCTCTCCCTGTGAGCTCTGCAGGGCTTCATTCCCTGACCCCCCCTGCCCCTGCAGCCCTGCAGTTTTCCTCCTGCAGCATTCCCAGCTCTGCCTGAACTCCAGGCTCCCTTCACAGCAGCCATGGGCACCCTGACTTCCCCAGGGCTCAACATTTGTACTCTGGGGACAAGTTTTGGTGCAGATTCTGTGCTGAACCAGCAGCAATTCCAATAATCCCACAGCAAGAGGAGCCTCCTTAGGTCACCAGGCCCAAGCTGGAAGATCTTCAGGAAGAATTCCATGAAAATACAGAAGCAAAAATTCTGCAGTTGGGTTTCTCTACCAAAGCCACCCCACAGCTCAGTTCCTTTGGTGCTGGCCCCTGTGTGGTGGTGTTCCCAGGGGTCACAGGATGAGGGAAGAGATGAGGATCTGACTCCATGTTTCATAAGGCTGATTTATTATTTTATTATATATATTATAATAAAAGAAAATGATATATTAACACTATACTAAAAGAAGAGAAGAAAGGATTTCATCAGAAGGCTTGAAAAGGATAGAAAGGAATGACAATAAAATCTTGTGAGTGATCAGAGAGTCTGAGCCAGCTGACTGTGATTGGTCATTAATTACAAACAACCACATGAGACCAATCCCAGATGCACCTGTTGCATTCCACAGCAGCAGATAATCAATGTTTACATTTCATTTCTGAGGCCTCTCAGCTTCTCAGGAGAAAAATCCTGGCAAAAGGATTTTTCATAAAATGTGTCTGTGACACCCCTGTCACTACAGGACACAAAATAAAACAAGGCGAATACTGGTACGAAATGTTAAAAGTCAGAAATTAAACTTCTTTTTACCTTAGAAGGTAAAAAGAAGTTTAATTTCTGACTTTTAACATTTATAGATTTTCAAAAGTGACAGTGGATTGGAGATGACAGTCCCACTTCTCCAATGGTCAAACCAACAGTTCATCAAATTTCTCCTCCTCCAGAAAAGAATGTAAAACAATTATTTACATAAAAGCGCGTGAGAAAGTTCTTGACAAGAACGGAAACATCAGAAGGCTTAGCAGAACTTAGAAGAACTTAGAGGAACAGGGAGACAGGCCCCAACCCCAGTGAAGTCCCAGCAGAAGTTCTCCTCCGTGGGTTACATCATCAGCCCTTCCCAAGCCCCGTGGCAGCTCCAGGCAGCCTCAGTTGCCCATGGAGCCCTCATGTGGAGGGAGCAGCTTGTGTTTCGCCTGTCAGAAAGGTGCTGCTGAGGAACCCATGTGGTCCAGCTCTTTTTAGGCCAGAGGGGTTGCCATGGTAACCCGTTGGGATGGAGATAGATCAGCTTTTGAGTCATCCTCAGAGCCGGCTTCGATAGTAGCGGCTTTGGATTGGCAGCCAGAGCTGCACACTGTGGAGGCTGGCACGCCTCTGGACCAGAAGGTCCTGGAAGTGCTGCTGGATGAGCCTTGTTCCCAAAAAAAAGTGAAATTCCCTCAGTTCTCCCTGATAATCCCTGGAATTGTTCACACTCACGGTGAAGATCACGCTCCTGAGCATGAAAAGTTTCTCTTCTGGTTTAAAACATCAGGCAGGAATTCCTGGACATCAGGAGGAATTTTCTTTTTCATGGAAATGGTTGTTGAGTATTGGAAGAGGCTGCCCAGGGAGGTTTGGAGTGCCCATCCCTGCAGGAACACCTGGAGGTGGCACTGAGTGCTCTGGGCCTGGGGCACAGCTGATGATCCTGGAGATCAGTGATTCTCTGAAAATCCTTCCCAAAACCAAAGAGTTTCTGGGGGAGAATTCTCCAGGGAAAAGGCTGTGTTAGTTATCCTAGGGAAGGTGCATATTGGAAGTTGTATCCCAGAAGTCCTCCTAGGATCCCTTTCCATGATAAATACGTTTGTGGGAGAACAGCTCCTGTTAAAATCAGGCATTCTGAAGAATTGTGATTCTTTAAAACTTTTAAATCAGGTGCTACAATGTCAAGTATGTCTCTACACCCTCAATTTCCAACTTTTAGAGGAATCTGGTTTCTCTGCATTAGAAAATAGGGAAAGCAAACAAACAAACAGGTTAATTTAATCCAAAAGTTCCCCTCACATCCAAAAGGACCAGTACAATCCATGGCTCTTTAAAAATCTTTAAAAATCTTTAAAAATCTTTAAAAATCTTTAAAAATCTTTAGTTCTGCTGACTATAACATCATTGGATCTACACCTGTTCAATGCCCAGCTTTTGCTTCTCTGTCAGAATTCCTGGAAGGGTCAAGACCTGTCTTCAATACCATTAAAATCCCATTCCTCTTTCATTGCCCCTTCCCTTTTCCACACCATTTCCCTGCTCCCTTGTGCAGCAGGATTGGTGCCTCTGCTGGCCAAAATGAACACTTGGTTCTTGCTGCCAAAGAAAGCTCCTTGTGCTGCTTCCACTGGGATTTTGTTCTTGAAATTCCAGACCATGACATTTGTGGTATCCTGACACAAATCCACTCAAGAAAGTTCTTAGAAGTAAGTTCTGCTTGGTGTCCACTTGATCAACCTCCTGCTAGCAAAGAAGAAGAAATTGTGATTAATTTTAAACAATTTTTTTCTAAAATTGTCACTTAGGGAACTTTATTAGGCTAAGAAGTCATTCTTCAGTGGAAGCAGGAATGCTTTGTTGTTTGTTCTTTTTTCCCTCCCAGATCCTCAAGAAAGATGGAGAGAGACTTATTCCAAGAGCATGGAGTGATGGGACAAGGAGGAATGGCCTTAAGCTGCAAAAGAGTAAAGTTAAATTAGAGATTACAACAAAATTCTTTGCTCTGAGGATGGTGAGGGTCTGGCACAGGATGCCCAGAGAAGCCCAGGGCTCAGTCACTCACAGGAAATTTCTTCCTGATGCTCAGGTGAAACTTCCCACAACAGTTCAGCCTTTCCCAAAGTGAGAGGTGGTTTAGGGATTGGCCAGGATCAATCCTGCACCCAGCCAGCAGCTCCCAGAACTTCTCTGAATCTCTTTATTCACCACCCCTGCCCAAGGTGGCTCTGTCAGAGCTGTCTGAGCCCTGCAGGGAATAAAATAAAATAAAATAAAATAAAATAAAATAAAATAAAATAAAATAAAATAAAATAAAATAAAATAAAATAAAATAAAATAAAATAAAATAAAATAAAATAAAATAAAATAAAATAAAATAAAATAAAATAAAATAAAATAAAATAAAATAAAAACCATTGCAAGAGCTGAGGGTCCAATCAAGGGCTGATCACTCAGGGTTGTGAACCAGAACAGAGAGTTTGTATTTTCTGCAAGGAGCTGTGAGGTGCATTCCAGTTCCTGGGTGTCCCCACTGCCAGGCCCTGGAGCTGCTCTGTGCCATCACTAATTAGGCTAATTGCTCTGGGGGCCAGCACTCCTCTTTTGTAGGGCACATTTTTGGGGCCTGCGTTTCCCCTCTGTGAGCTGTTCCAGGGAGCTGCAAGGCAAGGTCAGTGCTGACCTTCAATTCCAGAGGGACCAGCCAGGCCTGCCAGGGTGGAGCTCCCAAAATAACTCCGGGCAGGGCAGGGCTGTGCTCCCAGGGCAGGGACATCCCTGAGCACTGCCAGGGCAGCTCCTCAGGCTGCTGGCACTCTGCAGAGGGCACAACACCACGGGGGAAGCACCGGGCACCACCCTGAAACTGCTGCGGGAGGGACAAAGGCACACAAACCACCTGGGGCTGGAGCCGTGGGTAAATCAGAACCAGTTCCTGAGGTGTAAAGGGATGGAGGAGTCCAGAAAAACTTACAATTCTCCATCCCCATCCTTTTAAAGCAGCTTCAGGGCTCCCTGTTCCCACTGTCACTCCCAGCTGCAGAAGTGCCAGGGTGAGTTCAAAAGCAGCCATGGAGAGTCCTGGCTGCCAGGTCTCAGGACTTCAGGAAACTTTGCAAAGGATCCAGCACCCGAAAACAAATCTGAGGGGGAATCACAGAGTCTGGTTTGGGTTGGAAAGGACCATAAAGGAGTGACAGGACAAGGGGGAATGGCTGCAAACTGACAGGAGGTGGGATTGGGTGGGATATTGGAACAGTTCCTGAGGGTGGGCAGGGCTGGGATGGCATTCCCAGAGCAGCTGTGGCTGCCCCTGCATCCCTGGCAGTGCCCAAGGCCAGGCTGGACACTGGGGACAGTGGGAGGTGTCCCTGCCATGGCAGGGGTGGGATGGCATGAGCTTTAGCATCCCAACCCAAACCACTCTGGGATCTGTGATTCCATGATACAAGGAATATTTAAAAATGGGTTTAAACTGGGGGCAATTGGCAGGCACTGGCAGCATAATGGAAGATGAGGTGTGTTGTTGTTCAACTGATGTTTCAAAAACATTCATTTGTTTCCCAAGAAATGACAGGTTTGAAATTGTCCTTGGTGAAGTTGGCAAATCAGTGGAGCTGCAAAGGTTTCACTGAGCAGCAGCACAGGAAAGTCTCTGAGGCAGGGGCTGCACCAAACACTGCTCTGCTCTGTGCTAACAGCACTGCCCATCAATTCTCTCCTTTCTGCAGAATAAAATTAGCATTACTCCAGGTATTTGATATTTTGTGTGCAGGGCACATCAGGTATTGGAAAAAAGGCTCCCAATATTACCAGTTGGATTGTGCCTGGGCCAGTCTGACCCTCGCTGCTGGGCCAAAGGCAGCAACTGCAGTGTATCACCCCAGAGATACCTTGGCTTGCTGGAGATTGCAGCTGGGCACTGAACCAGTCCAGGCTTGTTAGGAACTCCGTTTACCTCAGGAGGAATGGCTTCAGGCGATGGTGAAGAGAAAAAGGATGGATTCTGCTGGAGGGTTTAATGTCCAGTGGTTTATTCCAAGGTTACAGAGGTCTGAACGTGAGCAACTGCTCCAACAGAATCCGGCCACATGCTCTGATGACCTTTTTAACCTCAGGGACAGGGGAGGTACAGGTGAGCCACCAACCAGGTGAGAGGGGCAGGGTCTCAGGGGAAGATGACACCCAGACAGGCCAATGACCCCCAGGCCTGAGGGGCATCCTTTGAACTTGACCAACCACACGACGCCTTGCTGGAATGTTAAGCCTGATTGACAGGACTCACTCAGCATGGGGGCAAGGGGGAAGGGATAGGCACACCTGGGGAAGTGACCTGGAAGGCCAAAATGGGACAATACAGCACACCACAACAATCAGGTTGATGAATAAATTGAATTAGATGATGGGTTTAGATCTCTTTCCACTCAAATACCCTCTCCTGAGTGCTCACATCCACAGGACACTCAACACTCGTGCTCCCAGCACTGAAAGTTTCTCTCTTGGTTTATAAAACCAAATTACAAAAAACAAAAGCATAAAAATCCCCTCAATCCCATTGTTCTTCCCTCTTCCAGCCTATGTGTAACAGAAAATTTTTTCACACTAAACCTGAACTGAATTTTGATATATTGACAGAGCACTTCTTGAAAGGGATCACCTCAAAGAGGTGAAACTGGACTGCTGAACCCAAATTTCAGGCAGAACATAAAGATTTCCAGTTAAAAATTAAAATAAAGCTAAATGGAAAGCATTGAGAAAATTCTAAGTAGCCAAATGCACCTGTAGAAGTATAAATATTTTTAAAAATCAATGTAACATAACCTACTCTGGATATTTATTTTATTTCTTTTGTTAGAACAAACTAGTCCATTCTAGATGTATGAGTAATGTAAATCTCATCTTTGACATATAAAAGTTTAAATTAATATATTTTTGAAGAATTCTATTCATTAAATACTAATTCATGCCATTTATATACCTAAAAACCAATGCTCAAATTTACACAGGAGCTTTGTATGTATGGACAGAGCACACAGAGGATTTTCCAACATGGAACATCAGGAACAGAAAACTTCCTGACCTCATTTTGGGGATTTGAGGAGGTTTTGTGTGTGTCCAGAACATTCAGGCTGAGACAAACATTCAACTGATCCTCGTTTGTTTGTTTTCCATTGTTTGCAGGTTTGCCAAGCTTTAACTGCTTGGAAGAAGTTTCCTGTCCTGGGTGTTGCTTCAGGCTGATTTTTTATTCTTTAAACCTCCCCAAGCTTTTTTTTTCCCCTTCTGTTTTAAGTGGAAGGAACAAGGAGAATTTGGGGCTTTTTTTGGAAGTGTAATATTTTGGTCAGGGAAATTTATAAGCAACTTCAAGTTTCAAAGGCTGAAAACAGCAGCTCAAAAATATTTCTTGCTTAAATTGTCACAAGAAAGAACTTTTTGTTGTCTTTTTTCTGTTGCTTTTCAAGGCAGTGAAATTGATATGTAATAAATTATAGTAAATACGCCAAGTCTGTGGTACTAATTTTTACCCCAATTCCAGATTCTGAGCATCACCTTCTTAGCCAAAGGGACAACAACACAAAGTTTTTACAGGAAACATGGGGGGAAAATTCCTTATTGGGAAACTTTTCCAAGGATTTGCTGTTCCTTTTCCCAAGTGTCCTAAAGCCCAAAGCCAGGGCAGCACCTTCAGCTGTCCTTGAAGGCCATGGCTGAGGGTGGGAGGCAATGCTGGGGTGAGGGGTTTGCTTCAAAATTCTGTTTTTCAGAGTTGGCATGTTGAGATCCCAGAATTACAGAATCCCAGAAATCCCGGAATGGTTGGGCTGGAAGGGACCTCAAAGCCCACCCAGTGCCACCCCTGCCATGGCAGGGACACCTCCCACTGTGCCAGGGTGCCCAGGGCACATCTGCTGAGCCTGAGGGGACATCAGCCCTTGGCAGGGGGCAAAACAGAGTTAGAGGTATAGAATCAATGATGTTACAGCAAGAAAATCTTAAAAATTATAAAAAACTCAGTGCTTGAACTTCCCCTTTGGACTCAAGTCCTGCAAGGCTTTTCCTTCTGTCCATGCCATACCAATGCAGCAGCCACGAGCAGTGGGATGATCTGCAGAGTGATGGAATCATGGAATGGGTGGGGTTGGAAGGGATCTGAAAGATCACCCAGTGCCACCCCTGCCATGGCAGGGACACCTCCCACTGTCCCAGTGTCCAACCTGGCCTTGGGCACTGCCAGGGATGCAGGGATGGAATTCCATCCCAGCCCTGCCCACCCTGCCAGGGAACAATTCCTCATGGCCAGGATCCCACCCAGCCCTGCCCTCTGGCACTGGGAGCCATTCCCTGTGTGCTGTCCCTGCATCCCCTGGCAATTGTCTCTCTCCAGCTTTTTTGTCAGCTCCTTCAGGTCCTGGAGTCCTTTCTAAGATGTCTGCAAGGGAACTGCACACACTGCTCCATGCACACAGAACTATGGATTTATACCAGGGCAGGTGTGCTGCTGTGTTCTCTGGTTTGTTCTTTATTTTGTGTCCTTAATAATTCTAAATATTTGATTTGTTTCTCTCACTAAAAGGGAACATTGTGCCGATATTTTCATGGCAATATTAATCAGAACCCAAAAATCTCAGCTGTGAGTGGAAAACCAGCTAAGAGCCCACCCTTATGTAGACAGAATTTCCCCCTCAGTAGTGTGCACTACTTTACTACATTGGATTTTCCCTGCCATTTTTTTATCCAGTCCCTCACTCTTGTAAGGTCTTTATTCAGTTCTTCAACGCCTTTAACTGCACCTGACTTTGTCCTCTGCCTTTCCTTCACCTGAACACCTCCATCTCTTCAGCAGCTGTGGTGTGTCCCTGCCCAGCCCCTCTCTCCAGGTCATGAGGGATGCACGAACCAGCACCAGGCACAGCACAGCTCCCTGCAGGCTCCTCCTGTGGCCTCCCCTTCTCTGAAAAGTGACCTTTCAGTGCTGCTTTATTTCTTTCCTCTCATCCTGCCAGTTTTTGATCCATTCTTCTCTTGCTTCTTTTGCATAAAGGCTTTTTTATTATTATTTTCCATTTGGTGCTTTGTCTGGGAAGCTGATCGTCCCAGGAAATCCTGGGAGCTCTTAACCATGGATCTTCATGTTTGCCTGCCCCACTTGGTTAGTGGGGAACAGAGTGGAGGGAGTTCTTCAGCTCTTGGACAAGAGGGATTTAGGACAGCATGGATTTGGGACAACAAAGATTTCACATTGAGGCCTGTGCCCAGTTCTGGTCCTGCAGGAGAGCCCTGGAGGGGCTGGAGCGCGTCCAGGGCAGGGAACGGAGCTGGGCAGGGGCTGCAGAATCCCTGAGGGAGCTGGAAGGGGCTGGAGAATCCCTGAGGAGCTGGAAGGGGCTGCAGAATCCCTGAGGAGCTGGAAGGGGCTGCAGAATCCCTGAGGGAGCTGGAAGGGGCTGCAGAATCCCTGAGGAGCTGGAAGGGGCTGCAGAATCCCTGAGGAGCTGGAAGGGGCTGCAGAATCCCTGAGGGAGCTGGGAAGGGGCTGCAGAATCCCTGAGGGAGCTGGAAGGGGCTGCAGAATCCCTGAGGAGCTGGAAGGGGCTGGAGAATCCCTGAGGAGCTGGAAGGGGCTGGAGAATCCCTGAGGAGCTGGAAGGGGCTGGAGAATCCCTGAGGAGCTGGGAAGGGGCTGGAGAATCCCTGAGGGAGCTGGGAAGGGGCTGGGGCTGGAGCAAAGGAGGCTCAGGGGCCCTCGTGGCTCTGCACAAGTCCCTGCCAGGAGGGCACAGCCGGGGGGGTCGGGCTCTGCTCCAGGGAACAGGGACAGGAGCAGAGGGAGCGGCCTCAGGCTGGGCCAGGGCAGGCTCAGCAGGGACAGCAGCAGCAATTTGCCCATGGAAAGGGAGCTCAGGCCTTGGCAGGGGCTGCCCAGGGAGCTTTGCAGTGCCCATCCCTGCAGGTGTGCCCTGGAGGTGGCACCGAGTGCTCTGGGCTGGGCACAAGGTGCCCGTGGGGCACAGCTGGCACTGCATGGGCTGGCACTGCACTTTGCCAGCCCCAGGGATTTTGGGATTCTGTGGAACTCTTGCACTGTGAACTCAGAGGCAAGAACAGGAATTTTGTTTTCTCTGTGATTTTGCTTTCTCTGTGTGTTCCTTTAACACCTTGATGCTCTCTGGGCCCTGCCCACTCTGCTGCTGATCCTGACAGGAGTTCTTGGGTACTTTCTGGGTACCCAAGAAAAGTTTGGGTAACCCCAGCCTCCCAGATTTGGCTGTGGGAGTCATTCCTTAAGCTCAGCTCAGACATCACAGAGCCATGGAATGGTTTGGGTTGGAAAGGACCTCAAAGCTCACCCAGTGCCACCCCTGCCATGGCAGGGACACCTCCCACTGCCCCAGACCCTGTCCAGCTTTCTATGAAAGTTGAAAATAATTTCCATACTGTCCTTTACTCCAGCCTAAAATACTGAAAACATATCATTAAAACATTAAATCAACAGTTGTGGTTGGTGTCTCCTATCTATAATGGAAAAATCTCTTTAAAGGGCAGAGTTATGCAATTTTCCTCCTATTTGACAAGAAAAAACCTAAAAAAATCTGTGTTCAGTGCCTGAGGAAGCTCCAACCAACTGAGCAGTGAGGGTGGAAATATCCTGCCACGAGCAAACCCAGTTACACACTCCTTACAACCAGGAGCAAAACCTGAGCCATGAATTGTAACCTTACACGTGGAGTTTCAAAAGCTATTTATGTCACAGGAAGATGTAAACAGCTGAGGGTGTGCAGAGCACTCACTGGGACCATTTTTTCTCCTGGATCCAAATCAATATTAAAAAAAAAAAATATTAAAAAATTCTTTTTCCATTCCAGTCCCCTTTGAGGTCACTACAAAACTTTGCTTCCTCATAAATGTTTGGCGCCACAATTTTTGTTTAATACAACTGCCAATGTTTTCAATATCTGCATAAATCCCAAATTGTTTTTCAAGGACTATCAGCGCTCAAAGAGTCAGTCAATTTTAACTTTTCATTCAATATTTCATTATTATTTTAATATTATTTGAAAACACAAACACCTTTTTTAACACTGTATCTACTTCATTGCTGCTGGCAGATGAATACAAGTTTTAGTTGGAATTTTCCTTTATTTTGTATTTTTTTTTTTGTGGTTTTATTCTCCATACCTGTATCCTGTCATAGGTTGTTTAAAAATATATAAATAAATATTAATAATAAAATAAATATAATTATGTAAATAAAATGTAAAAATAAATATAAATTCCCAAACAATTCCTCTATATCCATCAGTTCTCACACACAAGCCTGTAAAATTCACCATTTTGTAAAGAGCTTCTTTTACCATGGTAGTTGATATTTTTAAATTGATATTTTTAAAGATATCACCTTGCCCATCATCATTCAGAATCTCTCAACATCCAGTAACAACCTTTTACTAGGGAAAATTACCCAATTAATACCTAATTATTTCATTCTTTAGTATTTTTTCTGTTTCCTAAGTACTTTTTATTCAGGATATTCAGTCATTATTTTCTTTCCCTGCTAAATATATTTTTTTTAATGTCTAAACTACTTGTTTTGTTTTATTTATTTTATTTGTGACTGTTTTTGTCACCCCTACACATTTTATAACATTATTTTCCTTATTTGCTAATTCTCCTGAGTGGCAAGAGAAGCTCAGTGCAATTTTCAGTCAGTCCAAGCCCTTTTCAAAGTATCTAATGACATTTCCTCTGAGGGAATTCCCTTCAAAACTCTGTATTTTGCCTGGAAAATTAGTTCATTACTCAATATCTTTTAAAATCCTGCCCCAATATTATTATAATTTATGGGTTTTTTTCCTTTTATTGTAATTCTCTCTATTTAAACACTTCATTTAGACTTTTTTTCCCTGGATGTTCCCCCAGCTTTGTTTCATCTCAATCAGCTTTTCTCACCTTGCTATGAGAATAATTAAGTTTATTTTGCTGCCTTCTTTAATATTTTCTCATTAGTTCTTTGAAGTTTGATATACTTTAAAACATAATTTTTATTGAAAAGGAAATTTCTGTGCAGTGGGGAAACATTTTAGAAAATATTGGTGAGATTTAATGTGTGTATAGTCCCTCTATGGGGTGCAGAGATTTTAATTTATTTTTTATTACCTTTTATCTTTCAGGAACACCACCCCTTGTGTGGCGCAGAATTTGTGGGATTTGCTGATTTCTCCACCAAAAATAATTAATTTCAATTTATTTCCTGCTCTTCAGGGCATCACTTTTCTTCTCCTCCCTCCTTGGTGTTACAGAGCAGCTTTTCCACCCAGGTGCTCTGAAAAACAATTTGTCAAATGTGCTTACAGAAACCATGGAATGGTCTCAAAATTGTCCAACACATCAACAAGATTTGAAATTACTTTTTTTATTAGATTTAATAATCTATAAGTTCCTTAAAAGTGCAGTTTTTAAATGATTTTGTATAAATGTAGAACTTCTCCCATTGAATTCCTGAAGTTAAATCCCTTCCAATCCAAACCATTCTGTGATTCTACACCACTGTTCTCTGAGCAAAGATTTCAAAACTAATAAAAAAACCCCAAAAAACAGAAAACCAGGTTTTGGGTACCCAAAAAAAAAATTGGGTAACCACAGCTTCCCTATGGATATCCCAAATGAGGAATGCTGCCATTCCAAACCAATTAATCCATACATTTCAGCCCTGGATAGAGGCAAAAATAGAAATGGAATTCTTCTAAATAATTTAAATCTGTTTGTTAAAGGATGTCCCAGAAATAATCAGGTAGAAAAGTGAAAGGGATTTAGAACTGGATGATGTTTAAAGTCCCTTCCAACCCAAACCATTCCTTGAAGATTCTGTGATAACCAGGAATAAAAAACAAATGTTTGGATGGTTCTGAGTTCATTCAGATTTCCCCTTGGCTTTCAGTTCAGGTTCATTTGTTACTGGAGTTCTTTTATTCCGTTCTGGCTCACCAAACTTCAAAACAACAAATGAAGATCCCAGTCAAGTTTGGATCTGGTTGACTCCACAAGTGGAGTTACATCCAAAATGGGTCTGAGCAAAATCTGTGCCCTCCTGGTTGGTTCTCTGTGATAGACTCAGGAATAACCAGAATATTTTATTTATTTCATCCTGCTCTTGCAGCTGAACACAGCAATGCAACCAACAGCAGCAACAATTAGAGAAATGAAGTGACCAAGAGCTGCCAAACATTTCTTCATTAATCCAGAGCTCCTCATCACAGAATCCCAGAGAGGTTTGGCTTGGAAGGGACCTTAAACCCCATCCCAAAATCCACTCCACCTCCCACTGTCCCAGTGCCCAGCCTGGCCTTGGGCACTGCCAGGGGTGCAGGGGTGGAATTCCATGCCAGCCCTGCCCACCCTGCCAGGGAACAATTCCTCATGGCCAGGATCCCAGCCAGCCCTGCCCTCTGCCCATTTAAAACCATTCCCCCCGACCTCACAAAAATATCCTGCCCTGAAACAGAATTTCTTTTTTAAATTTACAGGGTATCCACCTCTCACTGAATTATTTTGGGAGATTTCAGCAAAATCAGTGAAACAGTTTGAGCATGAGAGCACAAGCTGGAATTGTTGGCACGGAGCCCTCTCATTGTCAGGAGCTGCTGCATTTGTCCACTTCGAAAATCCACCCCAAATTTGGGCAATTTGAGACTGACAGATTTAGCTTGGTTTGGGAATGGGAATTCCTCCAGAAAATCAAAAGTAAAGGGGAAAGGAGCATCTCAGGGGGAAATTGGTGCCCCCAGCCTAGAGCTGGGAAGGGAATTCAGCTCTCGCTGCACTGGGCTGGCAGTGATGGCCTGTCCCACACGGGGACACTTCTGTCCTTGACAGAGTTGTTTTATTCCTCCTGCTTTCTGGCTTTAGAGGGCTTGTTTTGTGTGTGTGTTTTAATTTTGGTTTTCTTGTTTTGTTTGTAGTAGATAGGGTCAGGCGCTCGGAAAATCTTGCGATGTTACGGAAAGCAGTAGAGTCCCTCTCCCCCTAACTCCTAGTGGTAAGGGATCACCCAAGAATGTAGTCCCCCCTAACATTAGTAACTTTCTACTCCTTACTAACCAACTACAGTAAAGTAAGACCCCCTGACGTAGGGAAAAAACTTTCCCGGTATAAAACCCGACGAGACGGGACAATAAAGGTCTTGAACCGTCCACCATACTGGTGTCTGCGTGTGTTCTTGGCCCGAGCGGCCCTGGAGAGTTTGGCTCGCCGTGCCGTTTCCTCAGAACCCGGTCACCTCGCCTGGCATCAGAAGGCGACATTTGTTCTCTGTTTGTTTCTTTGCTATTTGGTTGGTTGGTTGCTTTTTTTGTTGTTTTGCTTATTTGGGTTTTCAGTTGTTGTTGTTGGTTGGGTTTTTATTTTTGGAGGGTTTCTTTAGTGTGTTTTTATTTGTATTTTTAGTTGTTTTTTTTTTCATTTGAGTTTTTAGTTGTTGTTGGTTGGGGTTTTATTTTTGGAGGGTTTTTTTTGGTGTGTTTTTATTTGTGTTTTTAGTTGTTTTTTTATCTGGGTTTTTAGTTGTTGGTTGGGTTTTTATTTTTGGAGGGGTTTTTTTTGGTGTGTTTTTATCTGTGTTTTTAGTTTTTTTTTTTTTAATCTGGGTTTTTAGTTGTTGCTGGTTGGGTTTTTATTTTTGGAGGGTTTTTTTTGGTGTGTTTTTATCTGTGTTTTTAGTTGTTTTTTTATCTGGGTTTTTAGTTGTTGGTTGGGTTTTTATTTTTGGAGGGGTTTTTTTTGGTGTGTTTTTATTTGTGTTTTTAGTTGTTTTTTTATCTGGGTTTTTAGTTGTTGGTTGGGTTTTTATTTTTGGAGGGTTTTTTTTGGTGTGTTTTTATCTTTGTTTTTAGTTGTTTTTTTTTTTTAATCTGGGTTTTTAGTTGTTGTTGGTTGGGTTTTTATTTTTGGAGGGTTTTTTTTGGTGTGTTTTTATCTGTGTTTTTAGTTGTTGGTTTTTTTTTTTAATCTGGGTTTTTAGTTGTTGCTGGTTGGGTTTTTTATTTTTGGAGGGTTTCTTTGGTGTGTTTTCTTGTTTGTTGGTTTGTTTCTGTGGGTTTTGGGGGTGGTTTTGTTTTTTTTTTTTTTTTAATAATTTTATTTCTTGCACCTGCAGAGCTGCCCCAGCCAGGGAGGAGCTGGAGCTGCTGCAGAGCCCAGAGGAGGCTCAGGATGGGCAGAGGGATGGAGCAGCTCTGCTGGCAGGAAAGGCTGGCACAGCTGGCATTGCTCACCTGCACAGGAGAAGCTTTGGGCTGAGCTCAGAGCCCCTTGCAGTGTCCAAAGGAGGTTTTAAAAAGGAGGAAGAGGTAGTTTTTTTATATGGACAAAGAGTTACAGGACAAGGGGGAATGGTTTAAACTGCCACAGGGCAGGGCTGGGTGGGATCCTGGCAATGAGGAATTGTTCCCTGGCAGGGTGGGCAGGGCTGGCATGGAATTCCACCCCTGCATCCCTGGCAGTGCCCAAGGCCAGGCTGGACACTGGGGACAGTGGGAGGTGTCCCTGCCATGGCAGGGGTGGCACTGGGTGATTTTTAAGTCCCTTCCCACCCAAAGCACTCTGGAATTCTTTCTGCAGATGATGGACCCAGGGGGTGCTGAGCTCCCCGTGTCCCTGGGCTGGGACACGCGTTCCCCGTGTGCTCCGGGTTTGTTTGTGGGATCTCTGTTGCCAGGCACGGGGCAGCTCCCGCTGCTCCCACAGGAGCTTGTCCGGGACACGAGGCTCCAGTTCCTAGAAATGAGTAACTCAAGTACCTTGGAAGAAGTTTCCCAAGAAAAACAGCTGATTGTGAAAGGGATGGCAAAACAAATCTTCGCACTCAGAAGCAGCTGTGCTGTCCAGGCTTTTATGTTCCTCTTTTCCTTGAATGGGGTGAAAAGTCAAACAAAAAAAAATGCCTCTTTATTTGCCTCACACTAATGACAGTAATTAGCTACCTCAGCTACTCAGCTACCTGAATCCTGCCGGTAATATGCAGTGATCCCAGTTAAATGCTCCCGTATTTTTACAATGACCACCTTCCCTCTCTTCCCTGAAACGTGGGACAATTTGATATCTCAGTTTTTGTCCGAAAACAGGAGCTCGCAGTGTTTTTTGCCACGTTTTCCACAAGCACAGCAGAGGAAGGGACATGGATGGGTTAGGGTACTGAGGGCTGAGGAGGGAGAGGACAGAACCATCCTCCAGGAACTCCCACCACTGACAAGGTTACGTTTATTTTAACCATGTAAATCTGAATAAAATCTAATTTAGTGAATACTGTGTGAAGAATGAACATAATGCCTTAGGAAAGCATTAACATTCAGAACTGGACTCCTGCTGTAGAGATTTCCTTCAGGACTCGCAGTTCCAGCGATGGACGAGTCCTGGTTCCGCTGAAATCCCGGGAATTCCGGCTGAGGCCACGCCTGGAAGCGATGGCCGCATTTCCCTCAGCCCTCAGGCATTCCCACACCGAGCATTTCCCCGCTCCGGGTTTTCAAGGGGGAATTCCTTTCTGCGTGCTTCGCAGGGCTCTGCCTTCCTGAATTTATCGGAATTCAGGCTGGGGGAGCTCTGGGCACCGCGGCCGGACCGTGCTCGGGAACGCAAAGCGATGAATCCCGGTGGAATTATCGGGGACAAGTTCGCTCCTCGTTTATATGGGTGCTTGCGGCTGTGCAATGCACTCAGAGGGAAACATTTCAGGACAGTGAGGCCTTTCCCGGGCTCCTATTGTCACCGCCCCACAGTCGCGACAGGCGACAATCGCGGGCCGCGGGAGACGGTGGCGGCCGCGCCTACAATTCCCATCAGCCCACGCGGCGCTCCCGCCCGTAGCGGACGCTGCCCGCGCGCAAAGCACGCCGGAAACCGTAGTTTCCTGCGGGTGACCGCGTTGCGTCACTCACCCCGCCCGCGCGTTGCTATGACAACCGGGGGCAGTGGGCGCGGCCGCGCGGGAAGCGGCGTCAACGGCTGGGAAGTGACGGCGGCGAGGACCCGGATGTGGAGGGGGCGGGGCTCCCGCGCACCCCCCGCCCGCGGGTCACGTGAGGCGGCGGTCACGTGACGGAGCGATGGGGACGACGCTGGACGTGAGGGTGAAACGCGCCGGGAAAGTCTATCGGGATGGGGTGCGTGTGTCGCGATAGGGACAGCGGGGACAGCGGGGAATAGCGGGGACAGCGGCCGGGGAGGGCAGCGCTCTCCTGGGGTGCATCAGGATGGGCATTGCCAACAGGTCAGGGCTGACCCTGCCCCTGTGCCCAGCCCTGGGGGCACCTCTGGCTGCTGTGCCCAGCTCTGGCTCCTCAGCACAGCAGGGCCAGGAGCTCCTGGAGCTGAGCAAGGGCCTGGAGCAGCTCCGTGCCCAGGAAAGGCTGAGGGAGCTGGGGCTGCTCAGCCTGGAGAGGAGCCCCAGGGAGAGAGAGGGGCTGAGCCCTGCCTGGGCCTGCCTGTCCCTGTGTCTGTCCCTGTGTCTGTCCTTGGCTGTCCCTGTGTCTGTCCCTGTGTCTGTCCCTGTGTCTGTCCCTGGCTGTCCCAGGAGCAGGGAGCTCATTCTGTCCCTGCACTGCTGAGGGCACACCTGGAGTCTGTGCCCAGCTCTGGCCCCTCAGTTTGGGAAGGACCTTGGGACACTGAGCACATCCAGAGGGGACAACGAGGCTGGAGAGGGGCTGGGAACACAAACCCTGTGAGGAAGCCCTGAGGGAGCTGGGGGTGCTCAGCCTGGAGAGGGGCCCCAGGGAGAGAGAGGGGCCTCAGCCCTGTCTGTCCCTGTGTCCGTCCCTGTGTCTGTCCCTGTGTCTGTCCCTGTGTGCAGAGCTCAGAGCAGGCCCAGGCTCTGCTCCAGGCCCAGCAATGGCCCCAGAGCCACGGGCAGGGCCTGAGCCCAGCAATTCCCCTCACAGGAGGCACAACTTCTGCCCTGGGCAGTGCCCAGCCCTGAGCAGAGCCCAGAGGGGCTCTGGGGGCTCCTCCTGGGGACATTCCAGACCCCCTGCACGCGTTCCTGTCCCCTGCTCCCGGTGACTGCCATCCCCAGCGCTCCCTTCCCAGCCCGGCTGTTCTGGGGCTCCCTGAGCCTGTCGGGGACACCTCGGGCTCTGTCGGGGACACTTTGGGGTCCCCGCTGGGCTCCGGGCTCGGCCCTGCGGCGGGGACTCCTCGGCGGGCGGAGCCGATCGCCCTCTGCTGTCGGTGCTGCCGCGGTGTCGCCGTCTGGCCCTGTGTCCCAGAGCTTTCCCTGTCCGTGTGTCCCGGAGCTGTCTGTGTGTCCCAGAGCTTTCCCTGGCCGTGTGTCCCTGGCCATGTGTCCCTGTCTGTGTGTCCCGGAGCTTCCACCGTGTCCGTGTGTCCCGGAGCTTTCCCTGTCCGTGTGTCCCGGAGCTGTCTGTGTGTCCCAGAGCTTTCCCTGTCCGTGTGTCCCGGAGCTTTCCCCGTATCCCGGAGCTTTCCCTGTCCGTGTGTCCCGGAGCTTTCCCTGGCCGTGTGTCCCCGTCCGTGTGTCCCCGTCCGTGTGTCCCCGTCCGTGTGTCCCTGTCCGTGAGTCCCTGTCCGTGTGTCCCGGAGCATTCCCGTGTCCCTGTCCGTGAGTCCCTGTCCGTGTGTCCCGGAGCATTCCCGTGTCCCTGTCCGTGTGTCCCCGTCCGTGTGTCCCCGTCCGTGTGTCCCCGTCCGTGTGTCCCCGTCCGTGAGTCCCCGTCCGTGTGTCCCTGTCCGTGTGTCCCCGTCCGTGTGTCCCTGTCCGTGAGTCCCTGTCCGTGTGTCCCTGTCCGTGAGTCCCTGTCCGTGTGTCCCGGAGCTGTCCGTGAGTCCCCGTCCGTGAGTCCCCGTCCGTGTGTCCCTGTCCGTGTGTCCCCGTCCGTGAGTCCCTGTCCCGTGTCCCTGTCCCGTGTCCCTGTCCGTGAGTCCCCGTCCGTGTGTCCCCGTCCGTGAGTCCCCGTCCGTGTGTCCCTGTCCGCGTGTCCCCGTCCGTGAGTCCCTGTCCCGTGTCCCTGTCCGTGAGTCCCTGTCCGTGTGTCCCTGTCCGTGAGTCCCTGTCCGTGTGTCCCCGTCCGTGTGTCCCCGTCCGTGTGTCCCTGTCCGTGAGTCCCTGTCCGTGTGTCCCGGAGCATTCCCGTGTCCCTGTCCGTGAGTCCCTGTCCCGTGTCCGTGTGTCCCGGAGCTGTCCGTGAGTCCCTGTCCGTGTGTCCTTTCCCCCTGCATTCCCTGCAGCTGTCCCCGCTCCCGTTGGTTTCCCGGTGTCTCCCCGGGATTCCGGCGTTGCCTTTGGGACCGAGCGCTGCTTTTTGTCCTTCCCCGTTCCCGGCAATCACGGGGAGATCCTGACCCGCTCTGCAGAGCCCGACGGGGCTTGAAAGGGAAGGAATATTTTTAATTTTTATCGTTTTTAACCTACAAATCCCGAGTTGCTCAGCAGCAATGTTCAGGTCTCTCTTTTTTCTTGCACTTGAATCATAAAAATCCTTTCCATCCACCGAAATTCCATTTATTGAATGATTTTAATCCTGGAAAACCGGAGGTGAAAGGAAGGGTGTGCAGCACCTGTCCTGCAATTGTCAGATTATCCAGAGAGTGGCTTTGGCAGAGCTGAATTATTCCCTTTAGGAATGGCTCCAGAGGGTAAATACTGTCTGTGTCTCACTTTCACATCATTCTGTGCATTATAAAATTATAAATTATTAGGATTTTAATTTATTTATCTATTTCAGTTTCTCAGTGCTGTGTCCATTTTTAATTTGACTGAGTTTGCCTTGCTTTATATCACTTTTAAATTGATTTTTTTTGTATGGAAAGGAATATTTTCTCTGTTTTAAGCTGAAATTGGGATATTTCTGGTCAATCAGTCTGTCAGTTTTGTTTTTATTTTCCACTTTAACTCCACGTGCAAAGGTTTAATTTTAGTTCATTAACTGGGCCTGGGATGAAAACACAACAGTGGGAGAGCTCCACACCAGGGATACCACAGGGATTTTCAGTAGGAGTCGTGTAGGGAGAGAGAGGAGATGCAAACCTGAATTAGGCATGGAAGGGACCTGAAAATCACCCAGGGCAGGGACACCTCCCACTGTCCCCTCCCAGCCCCAGTGCCCAGCCTGGCCTTGGGCACTGCCAGGGATCCAGGGGTGGAATTCCATCCCAGCCCTGCCCACCCTGCCAGGGAAGGATTTTTCCCCACCATCCCGCCTAAAGCTGTAATTTTTCAGTGTGGAGCCATTCCCTGTGTGCTGTCCCTGCATCCCCTGGCAATTGTCTCTCTCCAGCTTTCCTGGGGCTCCTCCAGGCCCTGCAAGGCCACCCTGAGCTCAGCCCAAAGCTTCTCCTGTGCAGGTGAGCAATGCCAGCTGTGCCAGCCTTTCCTGCCAGCAGAGCTGCTCCATCCCTCTGCCCATCCTGGAGCCTCCTCTGGGCTCTGCAGCAGCTCCAGCTCCTCCCTGGCTGGGGCAGCTCTGCAGCTGGGAAATCAGAATTTTGAGCTTTTTTTTTGCATATCGGAAGAAATACTGAAAGCAAATTTGATATTTAACTTCCAGTCATCCTTCCCCTCCCTGCCCCCTTCCCACGTGCAGGCAGCAGCTCTGCAGTTGTTGCTGTGTGACAGGAAACATCTCCTTTGTTACAGCAGTTCACATCTTCAGGCTGTCCTTGCTTCTCAGAGCTGAGCTGGGCTCATTTTTAAAGCAATAACCTAATTGCTTGTGCTAATTAAGGCCCCTTAGCAGAGCAGTGCAGAATTGAGGTCAGCTTTTCTTCGCTGTCCCTTTGTGCCCTTGTTCCAGCATTCCCCACTTGCTGCACTTCCTCTTCCCAGGCTCTCAGGATGTCACCCTTGCTTGGATGGGGATGTTTGCCTGCTGCCTCAACCCCCCTGACCCATTTTCACCATCCTGTGCCACCAGGAAAGACAGAAAAATGCCAAAATTCCCATTGTGCAGGAGAGATCCTGGTCTGGAGAGGTTGGGTGCGGAGGGAGCAGTTGGGATTGTCCCGTGGCTTGGGGAAGGAGCAGGGGAGGAGCTCAGGGAATTCTCCAGTTCTCAGCCCTTTCCAGATGGGAATATTTCAGGGTGGAAGGAGGTTCTGCAGTGTGGGAGAAGGGAAGGATAAACCACGTGTGGATGGAGCTGTGTGCTGCTCTCCTGCAGGTCACCAGCTTGTAAGTGTTAAAAACTCTGAGCTGACACTTGGAGGATGCAGCATTTTCGTGCAAAGGGATTTTTGCGGACAGCACATCCTTTATGGTATGAGTGACAACATCTCAGGAAAGACAGAAATGTGCCAAAATTCCCATTGTGCAGGAGGGATCCTGGTCTGGAGAGGTTGGGTGTGGAGGGAGCAGTTGGGATTGTCCCATGGCTTGGGGAAGGAGCAGGGGAGGAGCTCAGGGAATTCTCCAGTTCTCAGCCCTTTCCAGCTGGGAATATTTCAGGGTGGAAGGAGATTCTGCAGTGTGGGAGAAGGGAAGGATAAAGCACTTTGAGGATGCAGCATTTTTGTGCAAAGGGTTTTTTGTGGGCAGCACATCCTTCATGGGATGAGTGACAACATCCCTGGAGTCACACAGCTCCTGCCTTTCATTCAGATTCACTTTAAAACTGTTTCTTTGTGTTCATTTTCTATATTTTAAATCTCTTCTGCTCCACTCTGGAGGTGAATCTCACCCTCAGCTTGGCCATCCCTTTTCCAGCTGTGCCTTTTCTTCCCTCTCCTGTGCTGGCCATCCCAATTTTCATACAGCAATTCCTCCTGGCAGCTTATTCCAACACAAACACAACTTTTGTTTATTCCAACACAAACACAACTTGACCCAAAATAAAGGTTTGTCATCTTCCTGGACAGAAAAACCTTGAAATTGGGGGAAGAATTTGAAGCTCAGGTTAACACTTCAGCCAAGAGGAGAATTGTGTTTTTAAGGAAAAATCAAAAGTGCAGAGCTCTCATCTGAGCTTGGGATTCTGATCCTGAGCTTGGGATTCTGGAAATCCAGGAATTCTGATAGAGTTGAGATGTTGTTGTTTCTCTGTCTCATCCTAAATCCCTTCATCAGGAAGGACAAAATGTTTTTGTTTCTCTGTCCTGACAAGGTTGCACCATGCTTTGGGCACAGGAGTTTTTTGGAGTTTGGAGATCAGTTCCAGGCTGTTTAGATAACAGCTATGAAAAAATGGATTTAAACAAAAATTTTCCTCTTTCCTCTTAGGAAATCCTTTCTGGGGTGGTGGTGATAACCAGCAAGGACACAGTGCAGCACCAGGGGATCTCCTTAACCATGGAGGGCTCGGTGAATCTGCAGCTCAGTGCCAAAAATGTGGGGGTGTTTGAGGCCTTCTGCAACACTGCCAAGGTAAGGCTGCCCTGCTGGATGTTTTGAGCACAAAAATTCTCTTTGCTCAAGTGGAACCTTCCCCTCAAGGCTCTCAGGTGTCAGAGCTGCTCCTGGTGGGGAAGTGATGGAGAGCAGGGAGGGCTCAGCTCTGTGAATCACAGAGTGCCAGGATGGGCCAGGCTGCAGGGGGGCACAGCGGCCACTGCTGTCACCTCCCAGAGCACAGGGCTGGGTCCAGAAACTCTGGGATATCCCAGGGAGGGATAAATGAGGACATTTTGGGGAATTAGCTTGCACTGGCAGGAGATTTTTATTTCAGGTAGGCAAAAAGGGTTACTGGGTCATGCACTGAATCTGTGATTTATAGAAAAACAATTACTGTGTGATGTTATTTTACTTTTGAGAAGTGACTGGGTTTAACTGGCCTTCTGTGCCAGATCAGTCACTGTCTGTGGAGGCCAAGATTGCTCAGGAGAGAGTGGGACCTGTGGAGCTCCTGGGAGGGCTCTGGGCTGCTCCCCAGGGACAGGGCTGGGCTGGGGGGAAGGGTTTGGTTAAGTGAGGATGGCCTTGAATCAGGGAATCACAGAAGGTTTGGGGCAGAAGGGACCTTAAAAATCACCCAGAGCCACCCCTGCCATGGCAGGGACACCTCCCACTGCCCCAGGCTGCTCCAGCCCCAGTGTCCAACCTGGCCTTGGGCACTGCCAGGGATCCAGGGCTGGAATTCCATCCCAGCCCTGCCCACCCTGCCAGGGAACAATTCCCAATTCCCAAAATCCCATCAAATCCTCCTTTGAAGCCGTTCCCTGTGTGCTGTCCCTCCATCCCTGTCCCCAGTCCCTCCCCAGCTCTCCTGGAGCCCTTCAGGCCTGGCAGGGCTCTGAGCTCTCCCTGCAGCTTTGGAGTTTTCCCCTCTCCGGGTGAGCACCCCCAGCTCTCCCAGCCTGGCTCCAGCCCTGGGATCAGTTTTGGGGCCTCCTCTGGGCTCACCAACAGCTCCACTTCTTGTTTTGGGAGCCCAGGAGTTGGGGACAAGAATGGCAAAACTGCAGAGAGAAAAGAAATGTCCTGTCCAAGCCACCTGGCCACAGTTAACCCTCCCCCAAATAATAATTAATTCAGAGGTCAGGGAGGATGCTCAGTGGCCTTGGTCATTCCTGCTCCCGTTCAGAGTCATCATTTAGGAAGTGAAGCTCCACTTCCCAAAGCTGGAGCTGCTCCTGGTGAGCTCCCTTGAATTCTTTGGTCATTAATGTGATGCATCCTTAAAACAGGAATTGGTTTTTTGAGCAAAATATTAATGTTTCTATCCATTGTAAAAAAATATCCCAGCACTTTGTGTCCTGAAGAGGGATTGTGGAAATGCAGGAATTCTGGAGGAGTTCAGATGTGTCTCACCCTAAACCTCTCTGACATTTCTCCCTGCAGCCCATTCAGATCATCAGCAGCACCATTGAGATGGTGAAACCAGGGAAGCTCCCCAGTGGCAAAACAGAAATTCCCTTTGAATTCCCACTGCAGATGAAGGGCAACAAGGTTCTGTATGAGACATACCATGGAGTCTTTGTCAACATCCAGGTGAGGAGAGAAAATGGGAAATTCATCTGCACAATGGCTTCTGAAGCAGCTCTGAATCCATGGAATTGAGGGTGAAGTTTGGTGGTTTCTTTTCACACTGAGCCTTCCACCCTCCATGCAGTAAATCTTAAAGGAATTGTGGCACAAACAAAATGTTTTACCTGAAAAATTTCAGTAGAACATCTGTAACCTCAATTTGATCCATGGAAAAACGCAGCTCCTAATCCATGGAAACTGAGGGTGAAGTTTGGTGGTTTCTTTTCACACTGAGCCTTCCATCCTTTATGCAGTAAATCTTAAAGGAATGATGGCACAAACAAAATGTTTTACCTGAAAAATTTCAGTAGAACATCTGTAACCTGAATTTGATCCATAGAAAAACGCAGCTCCTAATCCATGGAAATTGAGAATGAATTTTGGTGATGTTTTCACACTGACTGAGCTTTCCAGCCTTTGTGTAGTAAATCTTTTAGGAATTAAGGCACAGACAAGATGTTTCATCTGAAATATTTCAGCAGAACATCTGTAACCTAAATTTGATCCATGGAAAAATGCAGTTCTTAATCCATGGGAATTAAGGATGAAGTTTGGTGGTGTTTTCTTTTCACACTGACTGAGCCTTCCACCCTCCATGCAGTAAATCCTTAAGGAATGATGGCACAAACAAAATGTTTTACCTGAAATATTTCAGCAGAACATCTGTAACCTGAATTTGATCCATGGAAAAACGCAGCTCCTAATCCATAGGAATTGAGGATGAAGTTTGGTGGTGGTTTTTTTTCACTCTGACTGAGCCTTCCACCCTTTATGCAGTAAATATTTAAAGAATTGTGGCACAAACAAAATGTTTCACCTGAAATATTTCAGCAGAACTTCTGTAACCTAAATTTGATCCATGGAAAAACGCAGCTCCTAATCCATGGAAATTGAGAATGAATTTTGGTGATGTTTTCACACTGACTGAGCTTTCCAGCCTTTGTGTAGCAAATCTTTTAGGAATTAAGGCACAGACAAGATGTTTCATCTGAAATATTTCAGCAGAACATCTGTAACCTGAATTTGATCCATGGAAAAATGCAGTTCTTAATCCATGGGAATTAAGGATGAAGTTTGGTGTTTTCTTTTCACACTGACTGAGCCTTCCACCCTCCATGCAGTAAATCCTTAAGGAATGATGGCACAAACAAAATGTTTTACCTGAAATATTTCAGCAGAACATCTGTAACCTGAATTTGATCCATGGAAAAATGCAGCTCCTAATCCATAGGAATTGAGGATGAAGTTTGGTGGTGGTTTTTTTTTCACTCTGACTGAGCCTTCCACCCTTTATGCAGTAAATCTTAAAGGAATGATGGCACAAACAAAATGTTTTACCTGAAAAATTTCAGCAGAACATCTGTAACCTGAATTTGATCCATAGGAATTGAGGATGAAGTTTGGTTGTGTCTTCCTTTCACACTGACTGAACCTTCCACAATTAATGCAGTAAATCCTTAAGGAATTATGGCACAAACAAAATGTTTTACCTGAAATATTTCAGCAGAACATCTGTAACCTGAATTTGATCCATGGAAAAACGCAGCTCCTAATCCATAGGAATTGAGGATGAAGTTTGGTGGTGGTTTTTTTTCACTCTGACTGAGCCTTCCACCCTTTATGCAGTAAATATTTAAAGAATTGTGGCACAAACAAAATGTTTCACCTGAAATATTTCAGCAGAACTTCTGTAACCTGAATTTGATCCATGGAAAAACGCAGCTCCTAATCCATGGAAATTGAGAATGAATTTTGGTGATGTTTTCACACTGACTGAGCTTTCCAGCCTTTGTGTAGCAAATCTTTTAGGAATTAAGGCACAGACAAGATGTTTCATCTGAAATATTTCAGCAGGACATCTGTAACCTGAATTTAATCCATAGAAATTGAGGATGAAGTTTGGTGTTTTCTTTTCACACTGACTGAACCTTCCACCCTCCATGCAGTAAATCCTTAAGGAATGATGGCACAAACAAAATGTTTTACCTGAAATATTTCAGCAGAACATCTGTAACCTGAATTTGATCCATCCTGATGTTGTAGGAAACTCTTTCCATTCCCTTCCTTAAAAAAACCAGCCCCACAGTGTGGTTGTATTCCCAATAAATGTGGAATTTCGTGTGGTGTTGAGAGCAACACAGATCAGGAATTGTTTGGGATGAGGAGGAGTGACATTCCCTGCCCAGACCTGCATGGAATACCTGCTTGGGCACACTCTTGTGGACATACAGTTCTGAAATTTGATCTTTTTTTGGTTTAAACTCGCCTTGCCATAGGTGGGTTGGGTTGTTTGGGTGACTTTTGGGGGAAAGTCTTTCTCCAGCCATCTCTTGAAGGTAAATTCTGTGTTAGACAATGAAGTTTGGTGTCACTGGAATGAAAAAAACCTAATAAACCAAATCACCCTCCAGCAGCCTATCAGAAGTAACTAAAAGGAAGAAAATCCCTTGTTTTTTGTCTGTGTTTGGATATTTTTTTTAATCTTTCAATTTATTTGCTCAGTTTTGGCTTCTTCCCTCATGCAGCAGCTGTTGTTTGTGGTGGGGATGTCAGAAATGGTGCAGCACTGTTGAGCTGCTTCCCATATCCCAAAGAACTTGCTGTGATCAGTCAGTTTGAGCTGCACTTTAATGAGGAATATTTGCTTTATTTTATCATTCTTTCTCTCCTCTGTGGAGCTTTTCTTGGATAAAATATCATTACAATTTAATAATTTAAATTTCAGCCAAACTTTGAGAGTCCTGCTCTCCTGAGGACAGAATTGTGACACTTCCTAAACCTCTGGGCAATTTAATTGAGCCTCTCTTTCTTGATTTGGGGATGAATTGTGGGTTCAGTCTCAGTTTAACCTTTAATCAGACACTGCTGGGTGGTTGTGCCGTGAACCACAAGTGAGGAACCCAAATTCCGGTGTGAGGGAGGAATTAAAGATCAAACAAAACAAAAACCCAACAAGTTCCCTGTCCTGTAAGGACACTGAAAAGCTTTTTTTTGGAGATGAAGTGTAGGATTTTTGAGATAACCAAATTCTTACTGTTTTTCACCTGCTGGTTTATGGCTCCCATTTTAGGGGAGCAAACTGGAAACAAATTCACTCCCTTGCCTGATTTTAGTTCAGCTGTGTGGCTGAAGTTCCCCATGAAATATCCCAACAACTGGGAATTCAATCCCACAATATAAAAAAAATCAAAGTTAGAGGGGCTGAAGACAAAAATACAAAAATACATCACACTGATAATCCCTTAACCAAAACAGGGTGAAAAATCACCCTTAAATGGATATATGAGGAACAACACTGCACAGAGGCAGAAGGGGGATGAAAAGTTGGGAAGGAGGGAGGAAATCTGAATTAAAGCTATTTTTTCCCCTTTTTTCCTTCCCCTTTCCTCCCCCCTTTTTCCCCCTTTTTCCCCTTTTCCCCTTTTTTTCCCTTTTCCCCCTTTCCCCCCCATTTTCCCCCTTCCCCCCCTTTTTCCCCCTTTTCCCCTTTGTCCCCCTTTTCCCCCTTTTTCCCCTTTTTTTCCTTTTGCCCCTTTTCCCCCTCTTTCCTCCTTTTCTCCTTTTTCCCCCTTTTTCCCCCTTCCCCCCCTTTCCCCCCTTTTCTCCCCTTTTTTCCCATTTTCCCCTTTTTTCCCTTTTCCCCCTCTTCCCCCCTTTTCCCCTTTCCCCCCCTTTTCCCCCTCTTTCCCCCTTTCCCCCTCTTTCCCCCTTTTCCCCCTTTTTCCCCCTTTCCCCCCTTTCCCCCCTTTTCCCCTTTGTCCCCCTTTTCCCCTTTTTTCCCCTTTTTTTCCCTTTTGCCCCTTTTCCCCCTCTTTCCCCCTTTTCTACCTTTCCCCCCCTTTCCCCCCTTTTCCCCCTTTTTCCCCCCTTTTCCCCTTTGTCCCCCTTTTCCCCTTTTTTCCCCTTTTTATCCTTTTTGCCCCTTTTCCCCCCCTTTCCCCCTTTTCTCCCTTTCCCCCCCTTTTTCCCCCTTCCCCCCTTCCCCCCTTTCCCATTTTCCCCCTTTTCCCCTTTTTTCCCTTTTTTCCCTTTTCTCCCTTCCTCCCCCCTTTTTTCCCCTTTTCCCCCCTTTTTCCCCCCCCTTTTTACCCCTGCCCCCCCCTTTTTTCCCCTTTTTCCCCCCTTTCTTTCCCCTTTTTCCATCCCTTCCCCAGTACACCCTGCGCTGTGACATGAGGCGTTCCCTGCTGGCAAAGGACCTGACCAAGACCTGTGAGTTCATTGTCCACTCCCTGGTGAGTGTGCTTTCTGTTCATTTTGCAATTCATTAATTTTTTAAATTGATTTTTTTTTTTCTCCCCACTTCACTTTTAGGGGGAAAAAACCCCAAATAAACCCATGGAAATTGTGGCGGTGACACGAGGGATTACAGAGGTGTAGATTCAGAATATCCTGAGTTGGAAGAAACCCCAAAAATCATCAAACCCAACTCCTGGCCCTGCACAGGACACCCCAAAATCCCACCCTGTGTCCAAAATATAGGAGTAAAGGAAATCTGCCCCAAAACAAATCCACCCCACAGAGCTGTTGCTTCTGATGAGAAACCCCCATCCCTCTCTCAAAGAACAAAGAGGAGTTGGATTTTCAGATGTTTTACAGTGCCCTGAGTTTATTCTCTTGTTCATCCTTGGAGTTCTGGGACAAGGGGGTGGTCACATAAATCTGATGTCATTTTTCCAAGCACTGCTTTGAATTATCCCAGCAGATCTGAGGAAAAGCTTCCAGGCTCCCCCAGTGCTGTAAATGGGAGTTGGGTGCTGAAAATCCTGATTTCTGTTCCTCAGGTGAAAATCCTGATTTCTGTTCCTCAGGTGAAAATCCTGATTTCTGTTCCTCAGGTGAAAATCCTGATTTCTGTTCCTCAGGTGAAAATCCCTGATTTCTGTTCCTCAGGTGAAAATCCCTGATTTCTGTTCTCCAGGTGAAAAACCCTGATTTCTGTTCTTTGGGTGAAAATCCTGATTTCTGTTCTCCAGGTGAAAAACCCTGATTTCTGTTCTCCAGGTGACAAATCCTGATTTCTGTTCTTCTGGTGAAAATCCTGATTTCTGTTCTTTGAGTGAAAATCCTGATTTCTGTTCCTCAGGTGAAAATCCTGATTTCTGTTCCTCGGGTGAAAATCCTGATTTCTGTTCCTCAGGTGAAAATCCTGATTTCTGTTCCTCAGGTGAAAATCCTGATTTCTGTTCCTCGGGTGAAAATCCTGATTTCTGTTCCTCAGGTGAAAATCCCTGATTTCTGTTCTCCAGGTGAAAAACCCTGATTTCTGTTCTTTGGGTGAAAATCCTGATTTCTGTTCTTTGGGTGAAAATCCTGATTTCTGTTCCTCAGGTGAAAATCCCTGATTTCTGTTCTCCAGGTGAAAAACCCTGATTTCTGTTCTTTGGGTGAAAATCCTGATTTCTGTTCCTCAGGTGAAAATCCTGATTTCTGTTCTTTGGGTGAAAATCCTGATTTCTGTTCCTCAGGTGAAAATCCTGATTTCTGTTCCTCAGGTGAAAATCCTGATTTCTGTTCTTCTGGTGAAAATCCTGATTTCTGTTCCTCAGGTGAAGAAAATCCTGATTTCTGTTCTCCAGGTGAAAATCCTGATTTCTGTTCCTCAGGTGAAAATCCCTGATTTCTGTTCTTTGGGTGAAAATCCTGATTTCTGTTCTTTGGGTGAAAATCCTGATTTCTGTTCTTTGAGTGAAAATCCTGATTTCTGTTCTTTGGGTGAAAATCCTGATTTCTGTTCCTCAGGTGAAAATCCTGATTTCTGTTCTTTGGGTGAAAATCCTGATTTCTGTTCCTCAGGTGAAAATCCCTGATTTCTGTTCTTTGGGTGAAAATCCTGATTTCTGTTCCTCAGGTGAAAATCCCTGATTTCTGTTCTTTGAGTGAAAATCCCTGATTTCTGTTCTTTGGGTGAAAATCCTGATTTCTGTTCTTTGGGTGAAAATCCTGATTTCTGTTCCTCAGGTGAAAATCCTGATTTCTGTTCTCCAGGTGAAAATCCTGATTTCTGTTCCTCAGGTGAAAATCCTGATTTCTGTTCTTTGGGTGAAAATCCCTGATTTCTGTTCTCCAGGTGCAAATCCCTGATTTCTGTTCCTCAGGTGAAAATCCTGATTTCTGTTCTTTGGGTGAAAATCCCTGATTTCTGTTCCTCAGGTGAAAATCCTGATTTCTGTTCTTTGAGTGAAAATCCTGATTTCTGTTCTTTGGGTGAAAATCCTGATTTCTGTTCCTCAGGTGAAAATCCTGATTTCTGTTCTTTGGGTGAAAATCCTGATTTCTGTTCTCCAGGTGACAAATCCTGATTTCTGTTCTTCTGGTGAAAATCCTGATTTCTGTTCCTCAGGTGAAAATCCTGATTTCTGTTCTTTGGGTGAAAATCCCTGATTTCTGTTCTTCAGGAGTTCTCATCCAGGTGGAAATCATGGAAAGATGGGGGAGAGACCTTCAGGCTGATGCAATCTCATCCCCACCCCAAACCCTGTCCCACATCCAGGTCCTGAGCTGTCCCAGAGACTCCGGCACCTCCCTGAGAGCTCACTGCAGTGCCTGACACCCCTGCAAGGGAAACCAGGGAAAACTTGGTCCTGATTTCTAATTCTAGAACTTCTAATTCTTGTTTCTAATCCTAATGCTCCTGGCAGGAGGTTGGACTCCCCGAAAATGCTTTGCTGGTTCTTGCAGAAGTTCCTGTGTTGGATTTGGGGTTGGTTGAATTGAGCTGTGCTGTCCAGACTGATGAAATGTCCCTTTTCCATCTCTGACTTGCTGGAACACCCTGCTTTTATCATTCCTTGGAACCCTTAACAGGACAGTAAAAACCAAAATCCTTTGTGTTACTCAGACTTGTGGTGGAAATGTTATTTTAGTTCTGAAGTAACTTTTTAAAAGATGTAGTTTGGTGTTACAAGCAAGTTTCCTGTTGGGAAGATTTCAGTGTTTTCTGCAATATCTGAAGCTGCATTTTGTTGGTCCATTATTACATTTCCAAGTGAGCCTCACTTGTCAGAGCAGTGACAAATCCCATCTCCTGCAGCGTTCCTGGGTTTGTTTCTTGTTCCCACTGCAGCACTTCTGAGCTCACCAGTCAGTAAATCATGGATCTCCCAGTCAGGGTGAATTAATGGGGACAATTCTCACTGTCAGTGCTCAGTGTTCCATTTCCCTCCAGCCTGTTCTGTGCCAGAATTTGTCATTTTGGGAAAATGCAGCCAATCTTTTGCTAACCTCCTCCATCTTGCAGCTGGGTTTGAATTCTTGAGCAGTGAGGGCAGATCCTCACTCAGAGTTCCAGATCAGCCCCTTGCTGCTGGAGAACAAGAATTTCTAAAGCAGATTTGAAGCAATGGACACAACTTCATTTAGAATCTCCCCTCCCCAAATGTAATAATGAAAGGAAACATTCCAAGGGACGTGTGCAATGAATTTATTTGTACTTAAAGAAATGGGAAATTGAGCTTTTTCCCCTCTCTGCTCCAGATGAGGAGGGTATTCCTGCTTTTCCAGGTGGTTTAGGGCAGCCAGCTGCTGTGGTTTTTAATGTTCTCTCTCTGTTTTGGGGATCAGATTTCAGTTTAACCCTTCCCCTCCCTGCAGTCACAGAAAGGGAAGCTGCTGCCCAGCCCTGTGGACTTCACCATTACTCCTGAAACTCTGCAAAATGTCAAAGAGGTAAAAGGATTTTCTTCTTATTTTATTTTAAATGTAAAGTTTGTGTGTTTCTGAGTGAGACCAGAGGAGTGATTAAATTCTGCCTTGTAGATTGTTAGGCAGATTATCTTGTTTTGTTTTTCTATTTTCTTTTTCACTTTTATAAGCAATCAAGTGATTCTGCCTCATCTCTTGCACTGTGGTAACCAATTGAAGGTGGAATTTTGCTCAGGAGTGGTTAAATATTTTTATTCCTTTTCTGAGTGAAAGATGGATGGGAGTGGAACGAAGGAAAACATTCTATACATGGACAGCCAAGAGCCTTTAAAAATGTGGATTTTGAGCCTTGTTTGTGCCTTTTTTTACAGCCTGCTGTGGCTTTGGGAAGCCTCAAGGAGGGCAGGCTTGGGTGGGATATTGGGAATGAGGAGTTGTTCCCTGGGAGGGGCTGGGATGGAATTCCACCCCTGGATCCCTGGCAGTGCCCAAGGTTGGACACTGGGACAGTGGGAGGGGTGCCCACTCCATCCCCAGCTCCTGGATGAATTCTAACAGCCAAGTTCTGTCAGTTCTTCCCAGGAAAGGCCCATCCATGGGTGGGTGGAGCAGCAGGAAGGACACATGTCAGGAGAGAATATTGTAGGAGAAATCCTGATACAGAGTGACAGAAATCAATTCAAGCTCCCTCAGGAGCTTCTGAACTCTTGAACTCTCAACTTTGAAACCACTGGCTAATTCCCTACTTGTTTTAAGATTTATTTTTTCCTTAATCTGCTCTTTATTTTACCATCTTTTTCTCTTTCCCCCAACCATTTCAGAGAGCCTCCCTGCCCAAGTTCCTGATCAGAGGGCACCTGAACTCCACCAACTGTGTGATCACGCAGCCGCTGACGGGGGAGCTGCAGGTGGAGAGCGCCGAGGCGGCCGTGAGGAGCATCGAGCTGCAGCTCGTGCGTGTGGAGACGTGCGGTGAGCCCGGGGCCGCCACGGCCTCCCCTGCGCGGGGAATGTGACGCTGGCCCGACACTTGGTGTCAGTTGGAAATGAGGGGCGCTCGGGTAAAGATGGGGGAGCGGGAATAGCAGGTCTGGACTAGGGAAGAAAGTAAAAATAAAATTGTGGTGTTTGTGAGGGTCCCCAGGATGAGGATGGAGATGAGAATCTGACTCCATGTTCTCAGAAGACTGATTTATTATTATATTATATTACGTCCTATTACGTCCTATTATGTCCTATTACATCATATCATATTACATTACGTTACATTATATTACATTATATTACATTACATTCTATTACATTCTATTACATTATATTATATTATCATTACATTATATTACATTATATTACATTATATTACATTATATTATTATATTATATTATATTATATTATATTACATTACATTACATTACATTACATTACATTACATTCTATTACATTATATTATATTATATTACATTACATTACATTACATTACATTGCATTACATTATATTATTATATTATATTATATTACATTACATTATATTACATTATATTACATTATATTATATTACATTCTATTACATTCTATTACATTACATTCTATTACATTCTATTATATCATATAAAAGAATGCTATACTAAAACTATATTAAGGAAAGAGAAAGGATACAGACAGAAGGTTTAACAAGAATGATCGTGAAAAACTCGTGACTGACTCCTCAGTCTGACACAGCTGATGGTGAAGTCAGAAGGGATGGAGCAGCCTCCACCCTAAACCCTCCCTCTTGCTTTCTATCTATTCCTGTATTCTAAACCCTGAAACTCTGAGTTTCCCACCCTGTGATATCCCACACTTCTGTTCAAACTCCACACCTTTAATCTCATTTTATTACTGAATTTTGGAAGCTTCTCCAGGGCCTCAGGTCAGTGCAGTGTTCTCCTGGGGGTCAGTGCCCAACATCCTCAGTACCCAGGGTTCCAGCATCTCTCCCCTGTGAATTTTGGCTGCTGCTCTCTCTCAGCTCTCCCATTTCCCTTGTCCAGGGTGTGCTGAGGGCTATGCCAGGGATGCCACGGAGATCCAGAACATCCAGATCGCCGACGGCGACGTCTGCAGGGGCCTCCCCATCCCCATCCACATGGTGTTCCCCAGGCTCTTCACCTGCCCCACCCTGGAGACCACCAACTTCAAAGTGGGTGAGTGGGGAGTTGTCCTGGGACAGGAGTGGCCACATTCATTCCTTTCCACGGGCAGTGAGGGATAAATCCAGCAGAGCTGCAGGAGGAGCCCAGGACATCCCCGAGCCTGAGTCCTGCTGCATTTCCCACACAAACTGCTGTGCAGCCACTCCTAACAAAATTCCAGGAGGGGCAGTGGAATGCAGGTCATGTGTTTAAACACTTGAGGAATAGTCCAAGAATAAAATTCCCTCCTTTCCTCACCACTGAGAACCTCCCTTTCCATTTATTCTCCTTTTTGTTTCCTTCTCTCTTACTGAAAGCCCTGCAAGCAGCAAGGTTGGTGAGGGTGTGATTCTCTTACCTACACCACGTGCTCCTCCCTGCTGATTGTTGTCAAAATCAGTATTTTTATTAACAAAATCAGTATTTTTATCAACAAACCCAGGATTTTCCTCACTTGTTCAAATAAGTACTGCAAGAATCCACTGGGCTGCTTTGTATTTCTTGCCTCCATCCTGCTGCAATCTGTTGGCACGGAATCTGTGTGCAGTGGTTTCCCCCAAAATAATAATAATATTTTTTCGCCATTTTAAGCTCTTCACTAGCTATTTACAATGAGAATTTAAATTTATTTAGATTTCTGCTTCTCTTCACTTATTAACTCTGCCTGGCTTTTTGGTCTGTCTCTATTTAGGATTGATTGTTGATCTGATACTGATTTTTGGCTTTGAAGGACACAAAGAACAGATTTTTTTCTGGAATTTTTGCTCCCCAGTTTGCAGGCCTGTTGTATTCCAGTATTTAATTTCCCAAGGCTGTTATGTGCTGGAATCAGGCAACGGGTCTGTCCTGGAATTCTCCCATTCCATGCTTTAAACACCATCTTGGTGGAGGTGTCTTCCCCAAAACATTTTATTCTTTGATACCTGAATCCTCTTTTCCAGAGGAACGTTTGCCATAATTTATCAGCAATAAAACAATCCAAAGGAATCCCAAAGATTACAACAAAGCAGGATTTTCTAGGAGTGGTCCAAGGGCTGGGATGCCTGGGTGAGGTTCTGATGGAATGTTTCAGGAGCTCCTGACCCATCCTGCTGCTAGGATTGAGCTTTCCTGTGGAGTTGAAGCAGGATTGCTGCTAGAATTCAGCTTTCCTGTGGAATTAAAGCAGAGTTGCTGCTAAGATTGAGCTTTCCTTTGGAACTGAAGCAGGATTGTTCCCAGGATTCACCTTTCCTGTGGAATTCAAGCAGGATTGCTGCTGGGATTCAGCTTTTCTATGGAGTTCAAGTAGGAGTGTTCCTAGGATTGAGCTTTCCTGTGGAATTGAAGCAGGATTGCTGCTGGGATTGAGCTTTCCTGTGCAGTTGAAGCAGGATTGTTCCTAGCACTCAGCTTTCCTGTGGAATTCAAGTAGGAATTCAGCTTCCTGTGGGGTTGAAGCAGGATTGCTGCTAGCATTCAGTTTTGGGTAGAATTGAGGCCGGATTGTTCCTAAGGTTCAGCTTCTTGTGGAATTGAACTTTTCTATGGAACTGAAGCAGGATTGTTCCCAGGATTCAGTTTCCTGTGGAATTCAAGTAGGAGTGTTCCTAGGATTGAGCTTTCCTGTGGAATTCAAGCAGGATTGCTGCTGGGATTGAGCTTTCCTGTGGAATTGAAATAGGATTGCTGCTGGGATTGAGCTTTCCTGTGGAATTGAAGCAGGATTGTTCCTAGGATTCACCTTTCCTGTGGAACTGAAGCAGGATTGCTGCTGGGTTTGTTTCCTGTGCAGTTGAAGCAGGATTGCTGCTGGGTTTGTTTCCTGTGGAATTCAAGCAGGATTGCTGCTGGGATTCAGTTTCCTGTGGAATTGAAGCAGGATTGTTCCTAGGATTCACCTTTCCTGTGGAATTGAAGCAGGATTGCTGCTGGGATTCAGTTTCCTGTGCAGTTGAAGCAGGATTGCTGCTGGGATTCAGTTTCCTGTGCAGTTGAAGCAGGATTGCTGCTGGCATTTCAGTTTCCTGTGGAATTGAAACAGGATTGCTGCTGGGATTCAGTTTCCTGTGCAGTTGAAGCAGGATTGCTGCTGGGATTTCAGTTTCCTGTGCAGTTGAAGCAGGATTGCTGCTGGGATTTCAGTTTCCTGTGCAGTTGAAGCAGGATTGCTGATATTATTCAGTTTCCCATGAATTCTCTCTTTCCCCCTCCCAGAGTTTGAAGTGAACATCGTGGTGCTCCTGCACGACGACCACCTCATCACAGAGAACTTCCCCCTGAAGCTGTGCAGGATGTGAACAGCCACAGGAGCAGCAGGAAGGATTTCCTGGGAATTCTCCTGAGGGAAGGTGGAACTTTGTCCACGCCTGACTTCAGCTGGAGCCACCTCACTCCCTTCTTCCCGTGCTTCCACCTCCCTGTTAACCTGACCAAGACTTTGCCTCTCTGCATTTCCCAATCCTGCTGCCTTCAACAACCATGTTTTTCCCATTTTTTTTTTTTTTTTTAGGAAAATCCTGAAGGAATCATTCTGTAGCTTTCTACAGCTTGTAGAACTATGGAGCAAGTTCCTCTCTTGGCTTAATTTTGTAATATTTGTTCTAAAGTCCTTTGAAGCCCCCTTAAAACTCATAAATCCCATTCCAGCCATACTGGGAGGGTGTGGGAATTGACAGAATGAGCAGTGAGGTCTTTGAAGGTCTAAAAAACGGTGCTACAGCTCTGGAAGGTGGTGCTGTGGGATCTGGCCCAAGGTGGATGGGAAATGAGTGATTTCAAATCACACCAAGGAAATTTTGGTGTTGGAGAAATTCATTAATGTGTTTGTGACTTTACAGCTTAAAGGAAAATTAATTCAGCAAGAAATACCCTTCCCAACACAAACAGGTTGTGGATTTTGATGTTGTTTTCATGGAACAGCCACAACTTGTGGATTTTCCAATAATTTTCCATGTGGGGCAGAGGCAGGCTCAGGCTGTATTATGGAAATTGGAAGTGTAAAGATCAGCACCTACAAATGCAGATTTGAGAAAACTGAGAAAAATAATTTCCTTTAGTTTGTCCAGCAGGAGAAGGTAATTCCAGTTTGGGCCCTGATGTTTCAGGGAGAAAAAAATGAAATTTTTTTCACTTCATTCATTTCAATGTCTGGGAAGGGGGAAGGAAATGGTATTTACTGAAAATGGTGTTTACTGAAAATGGTATTTACTGAAACTCAGCACTTTGCCCTGAGACCAGGGGAATTTGGGCAAGAGCTGCAGCCCCCCAGAAATACAGGGAGCTGAAAAGGATTCCAGTGCTGGAATTTTTAGTCCTTTATTCTACAGCAGAGCAGTTACTCAGCCCTAACACAGAGTGAGCAGAAATACTACACAGAAACAACGTGTTTGGCTGCAGAAGCAATTTTATTTTTTATTAAAGTGGTAAGTAATACACTGATAAATGAGAGAGGAGTTAAAAACTTCAGCTGGAGGAGTCAAGCAGTGTGGGGAACAGGTGATCCCTGGAATTAGCCAAGGGCTCCTAATCCATGTGGTGCTCTCTGGATTCAGAATATTGGGTTTAATTTCAAGATTCTCAGGCTCTGGTCCTCACCTTCGGCTGTTTGGGACAAATTTGTCTCTGTTAAAAGTTCTCTGGCCACTTCAGACTCATAAAATAGTGGGAGAAAATTCCCTGAGCTGTTGGAATTCTGCTCCTCCTGCTACTGGTGCCCATTCTTGCACAAAGTACAAAGGAACTGTCACTTAAAAATCCTTTAAATAAAGTTTAAAAAAAATCCTTCCCATTTAAACAGACCAGGAGGGAAATTTCCCTCCTTTTTTAAACAAAAAGGAAGAAAATTCAAATTTCAACCTTCTTTTGAGATTTAAAAACTGATCCAAATGAAGAATTTAAAATTCTTACTTCAAAATGTGACTAAAAGTCATTCTTTAAACAATCTGAGTTCTCAGCTGTGGCTTTGTGCAGAGAGAGGAGCTGCAAAGACCAACCCAGGCTTGAATTCTAGACTATGCCAGAGGGAATGTTTTGAGTTCCAGTTCTTTTGGTCCATCCTTTGGGTCACCTACTTGTTTGATACTGGAATAAATCTGAGGGAAAAGCACGGGAACGATGCACTGCTAAAAGAATTTGGTACTTTCGGTGTCCCTTAGCCAGAAATGCAGCAGCGCTGTGCGCTGCCAGGCAGGAACCAGGAGAAATCCTGGGTGCTGGAGTGAAAGCCCAGAGCTGGCCAGTGAAGCCAGGGTTGTGTCCTGTCCCCCAGCACTGCTGCAGCCCCTTCCCAGCTGGGATTGTGCGGGAGCAAGGGAGGCTCAGCTGGGCTTGTTCCAGGCGGGCAGCTCGGGGAAGTCCTCGGGCAGCAGGGCGTGCGTGCGGCAGATGGGGCAGCTGGAGTGCTGCCGGAGCCACGTCCGGATGCACTGCGGGGACAGAGGGACACGAGGCTGGAAATGGCTGCCACTCGTGGGGGAGCTCTGCAGCGAGTTCCACACCCCCAGGTTTCAGTGGCGTGGAACTGTTGTGCTCTGATCGCATTTATTAAATCAGCATCGGAACAAAAAAGGTAAAGGGGAAAGGTGGAGTTACTCCTACACAACCCTGGCTTTTTTACTTCATGGATTTCCATCAGCAGCAGGCAAATCCAGAGTTTTCAGGGATAAACCATTCCCTGAGTGTGCTGCCAGCAATCCCAACCAAATCCATTTCTGAAGCTTCATCAGAAATCCACTCTGATGAATCATTTCGTTTTAAAAACACCCAAAGCTTTCTGACAGGCTGCCTGTGGGTCAAGGCTGGAAAAGGGATTGTGCCCTGTGCTTTAGGCACTGAAGGGTCAGGGGAGGGAATGGGGTTGTGTTTGAGGTGGAGACCAGGACAGGAGCAGAACTGAAGGGTCAGGGGAGGGAATGGGGTTGTGTTTGAGGTGGGGATCAGGACAGGAGCAGAACTGAAGGGTGAAGGGAGGGTGAAGGGTTGTTTGTGAGGTGGAGACCAGGACAGGAGCAGAACTGAAGGGTCAGGGGAGGGAATGGGGTTGTGTTTGAGGTGGGGATCAGGACAGGAGCAGAGCTCACCTCTCTGTGGAAGTGATGGCCACACTCGAGCTCACAGCAGTCACTGCTCAGCTCATCGTGACAGATGCTGCAGGGATCCTCACTGCAGGCCTGCCCAGGACAGGAACACTCAGAGATTTCAAAATCAGCAATTAACCAGCACATTCTACTCAATTAACAAAGTCATTAACTTGAACCAAGTCTATTAAAGCTTTTGTACACAAAATAAACCAGGCAATTATTTTTTTTCCAGGATTATTTTGTGTCTTGTACAAAGCACATGGAAACAACCGAAACAACAAACTTACAGCACTGTCCTGCTTCCTCCACTTGGCTTTAGGGATTGCTCCAGCATTGCCCCAGGGCTGCAGGTTTGCCTGGGAGGGGTTTTTACCACCGGAGGCTTTGGGGGCAGAGCCGGGGCCGATTCCATCCACGGGCACTTCCCTGGCCCGGGCTGGGGCAGCAGGGCCCGGGGAGTGCAGGGCTCTGCCCGCTGCCTGCACAGAGAGAGGAGCTGTGTCCCGGGGCTGCGCTGCTCCGTTCCCCACGGCAGCAGGAGCAGCAGCCCCAGCCCGGTACCTTGAGCTGCTGGTCCAGGATGAGCTCCGTGGCCTTGCTGAGGAGCTCATCGGGGCTCAGGCTGCTCCCGTTTCTCCTCTGCACCTCCATGATGGAGGCCATGAGCTCCGAGCTGCAGGGACAGGAGAGGCAGGGTCAGGGAGAGCACTGCAGGCTCCCCGTGTGATCCCAGCAGGATCCAAGAGAGCAGCATTCCCAGGAACTGCCCCCAGGGACCCCCAGTATCCAGGATGGAACCCTGAACAATCACCAGCATCGTGGAATGGGAGAGACCTGAAAGCCACCCAGTGCCACCCCTGCCATGGCAGGGACACCTCCCAATGCCCAACCTGGCCTTGGGCACTGCCAGGGATGCAGGGGTGGAATTCCATGCCAGCCCTGCCCGCCCTGCCAGGGAACAATTCCTCATTGCCAGGATCCCACCCAGCCCTGCCCTGTGGCAGTTTAAACCATTCCCCCTTCTCCCAAGAAAATAAATTCTCCCTGCCCTTCACCCCTGCCTGTCCCCCCCTTGTTTCACAGCACTCCTTCTCCCCAGTACCTGCTGCAGTTTGAGAAGATACTCTGGAGCTGGGCTAAAATATTTCCAATTTTTTTTGGAAGCTTTTTGTTGGTTGGAATTGCAGGCGGCCTCTGTTGCAGAGCTGAGGGATCCTGGCCGGGCTGGACATGCTGGGAGTTACCCCCAGAAGCTCCTGGTGGGCAGGAGGGTGGGATTTCAGTGGGATGTGATCCCTCTGGAGCTCGGGGATGTTCGTCTGGAGCTTTCCCAGGGCCAGGAGAAGCCTCAGGGGCTGCCTTGGCTCCGCTCGGTGCTGGCAGGGGAGGCTGGGCTGGAGCTTTTCCATCAGAGCTGGGAAACGCAGGGAGGGCACCGGGAGGTGCAGGTGCTGAGGAGTAGGTGACAATGGCAGGGTCACACATGGGAGCTCTGGGTGGCATTGCCTAGGAAACAAACACATTTCACAGGAAATTAGAACACATTTCTAATTAAAACAAATTCAGCGTTTGCAGTGGGAATTGTGGCAGGTTTGGTCGTGCCCGGGATCTCAAAGGTGACCCCAGCTTATCCTAAAAACTCCCTGACATCAGGGCACTTGTTTGACCTCATGGTTAATTCTCTTCTAAAAGGTCACTCTGCTGTTGCTGCAGAATAAATAAATAAATTCCAAATGCACAACAAGAAGCACAAAAGTTGCTCTTTCTCAGTAAATTGGTGGTGATTAAGCTGTCCCTGTATTCTGTGTCAATAAATAGAAAGGACAGATCTAAAAATAAGTGGGGAATTATGCAGGAGAGCAAGGGTGGAACGTGCAGAAACCCAGAAAAAGTGAAATAACCATCTCAAATGTTAGACCAGAGCCTTGAATCTAAATTACACCCAGACCAAAAAAAAAAAAAGAAAATCACAAACCAAGATTTTCCACAGAGAAAATAAAAAGGCTTAAAAAATTAGAGGGGTGAGAAGAAACTGCTTTGGTTTGAAGGAAGCTGGAGGAGGAGCTGTTGGGCCATGAGAAAATGTCTGTGGACAGAATTTCTCAGAATTTCTGGGGCTGTTCTCATTCCAGATGCACTCCCAGAAATGGCTCAGCTCCTCCTGCCTCACCTGAGCTTGGTGTTTGCCATCAGGGACACACAGAGCTGCAGGAATTCCTCTGGGAAAGCTTCCCCATGGATGGAAAGGGAGCTCAGGGAGCTTTGCAGTGCCCATCCCTGCAGGTGTCCCCTGGGGGTGGCACTGAGTGCTCTGGGCTGGGGACAGGGTGCCCATGGGGCACAGCTGGCACTGCATGGGAGCCTCAGGGATTTGGGAATTCTGCACAATGGGGCTTATCCCAAGGATTTGGGGGCTGTTCAGCCTGGAGAAGGCTCCAGAGAGCCCCTTGCAGTGCCTCAAGAAGAGCTGGGGACAGACTGGGGACAGAGGATGGAGGGACAGGACACAGGGACTGGCCTTGAGCTGAGGGAGGGCAGGGCTGGATGGGATTTTGAGGAATTGTTCCCTGGCAGGGCTGGGATGGAATTCCACCCCCGGATCCCTGGCAGTGCCCAAGGCCAGGCTGGACACTGGGAGGTGCCAGGGCTGGCACTGGATGATTTTAAGGTCCCCTCCAAGCCAAACCACGCCGGAATCGCCGGATTTTGGTGCCACAGGAAGCCTACAATGGCCAAACCCCTCAGGGAGGCATTTCCCACGCTGAGCAGCCCGAGGCTCTCCAGGAGCTGGGGTGTGAATGTGCTGCCCCTGCCCTGCCCAGCTCAGCCCCGCTCCTCTGGAGCTGCAGAGCCACCCCGGGGTGTCCCCTGGTGAGGCTGCAGCTGTGAGGGTTTGTGTGGGACACTCACCACAGTTTGTGTGGGACACTCTCACCACAGTTTGTGTGGGACACTCTCACCACAGTTTGTGTGGGACACTCTCACCACAGTTTGTGTGGGACACTCTCACCACAGTTTGTGTGGGACACTCACCGCAGTTTGTGTGGGACACTCACCACAGTTTGTGTGGGACACTCACCACAGTTTGTGTGGGACACTCTCACCACAGTTTGTGTGGGACACTCTCACCACAGTTTGTGTGGGACACCACAGTTTGTGTGGGACACTCTCACCACAGTTTGTGTGGGACACTCACCACAGTTTGTGTGGGACACTCTCACCACAGTTTGTGTGGGACACTCACCACAGTTTGTGTGGGACACCACAGTTTGTGTGGGACACTCACCACAGTTTGTGTGGGACACTCACCACAGTTTGTGTGGGACACTCACCACAGTTTGTGTGGGACACTCACCGCAGTTTGTGTGGGACACTCACCGCAGTTTGTGTGGGACACTCACCGCAGTTTGTGTGGGACACTCACCGCAGTTTGTGTGGGACACTCACCGCAGTTTGTGTGGGACACTCACCGCAGTTTGTGTGGGACACTCACCGCAGTTTGTGTGGGACACTCACCGCAGTTTGTGTGGGACACTCACCGCAGTTTGTGTGGGACACTCACCGCAGTTTGTGTGGGACACTCACCACAGTCTGTGTGGGACACTCACCACAGTTTGTGTGGGACACCACAGTTTGTGTGGGACACTCTCACCACAGTTTGTGTGGGACACTCACCACAGTTTGTGTGGGACACTCACCACAAACCCCTGGGGCCAGGCAAAATCCACAACCTCCACTCTGCTGAGGCAGCCCCGGGCCCCCTTCCTCACCAGCTCCATCTTCTCCTCATACTCCGCCTGCAGGAGCAAAAACAACAACAACAACAAATCCTCCAGAGCAGCAGCCTGAGCTCCCTCCTCAGCAAAAATCACATTTGACACTGGGCTTCTCCCTGGGGTTGTTTTGATTTTTAAATTTTTTGTGGGTTTTTTTGTTTTGTTTTGGGTTTTTTTTGGTTTTTTTTTAAGAAGCTCCACGGATTTCAAACGGTGACCAACAAAAATAACAGACTTGCTAATGTGGTGTAGCGGTTTGGAATAGGAGCAAATCTAGGGAAGTGATGCAAAAATCTTTAAATTAAATGAAAATTAAATTAAATTTAAATTACACTAAAATTTTAAAATTAGCATCAAATAAAATATTAGAATTCATAAAATTTCAAACTAATGAACCAAAACCACTACAGGTGGAGACCCAATTTTAAAGCAAGTGTACAAAGGGCAGATTTTTGCCTTTAGAAAATTAAAATTAATTAATTAATTTATTAATTAAAAAATTAATACATCCACTAGAAATTCCCAGCCAGGACTCCAACCTGCCTCTTTCTTTTGTAATTAAAACAATTCCCCTCAGCATTTGGAGCACAAGCTGCTGGTGTGTCAAAAACCAAAGTTATTTAATGCTTCCATTTCCAAAGTTCAGCTGAGAAGCTGCTGGAGAGAAATGAAATTTTACCTCGACTTTTTCCAGTTGTTTCTTGACATTTGATATAAATATTTCCCAGGAATCAATCTGGGACTTCAACACAGGAGCTGCAGAAGCTGAGCTGCTGGAATATTGAGGTTCACAGTTAAACTCCAACGTTCCTGTTATTTTTATTTTTATCACCACTTCCTCCCTCAACCACTGGTCCCAGTTCAAGTTCTCAAGGGATTTCAGGTTAAAATCAGCGTTTGTATTTCATATAAATATTATATATTCGCTCTAACCACATAAATAAAAACTATATCATGATAGATCATAAAAAAATTATATAGTAATTAATTAACAACTGATCCCAGTTCAAGTTCTCAAGGGATTTCAGGTTAAAATCAGCATTTATATTTCATATAAATACGATATATTCACTCTAACTACATAAATAAAAACTATAGTTAATATCATGATAGATTATAAAAAATTATATAGTAATTAATTAAAAATTGATCCCAGTTCAAGTTTTCAAGGGATTTCAGGTTAAAATCAGCATTTGTATTTCATATAAATATTATATATTCGCTCTAACCACATAAATAAAAACTATATCATGATAGATCATTAAAAAATTATATAGTAATTAATTAAAAACTGATCCCAGTTCAAGTTCTCAAGGGATTTCAGGTTAAAATCAGCATTTATATTTCATATAAATACTATATATTCACTCTAACTACATAAATAAAAACTATAGTTAATATCATGATAGATTATAAAAAATTATATAGTAATTAATTAAAAATTGATCCCAGTTCAAGTTTTCAAGGGATTTCAGGTTAAAATCAGTATTTATATTTCATATAAATATTATATATTCGCTCTAACCACATAAATAAAAACTATATCATGATAGATCATAAAAAAATTATATAGTAATTAATTAAAAATTGATCCCAGTTCAAGTTCTCAAGGGATTTCAGGTTAAAATCAGCATTTATATTTCATATAAATACTATATATTCACTCTAACCACATAAATAAAAACTATAGTTAATATCATGATAGATTATAAAAAAATTATATAGTAATTAATTAACAATTAATCCCAGCTCAAGTTTTCAAGTATAGTAAATACTATATAATAAATAATAAATAGAGAAATATATAGTAAACATAAATACATAAATATATATTTAGTAAATAATTAACAATTAATCCCAGTTCAAGTTTTCAAGGGATTTCAGGTTAAAATCAGTTATACCACAGCCCTTTTCCAGGGACACTGGGCAGGAATAATTGGAATTATTTTAATTATTATTACTATTATTATTATTATTATTACCCAGATAATCTGATTTTCCCAGCTCAGAAAGACACAAGGATAAGGATGAGATTCAATTTTCAGCTGAATTTTGTTTGTGGAAATATTACTTACCCCCAACTGTGTGCGTTTTTAAATTATTATTATTATTATTACAATATATTCAATATAACCAGATAAAATAAAAACTATAGTAGATATAATTATAGAATATAAAATAAATACTATATACTAAATAATTAACAATTAATCCCAGTTCAAGTTTACAAGGGATTTCAGGTTACAATCAGTTACACTGTCCTTTTCCAGGGACACTGGGCAGGAATAACTGCAGTAATAATAATAATAATAATAATAATAATAATAATAATAGTAGTAGTAGTAGTAGTAGTAGTAGTATTCAGATAATCTGATTTTCCCAGCTCAGAAGGACACAAGGATAAGGATGAGAATCAATTTTCAGCTGAATTTTGTTTGGGGCAATATTATTTACCTCAACTCTGTGAGCTTTATTATTATTATTATTATTATTATTATTATTATTATTATTATTATTATTATTATTATTATTATTATTATTATTTATTCAACATAACTACATAAAACTATAGTAGATATAATTATAAAATATAAAATAAATACTATATAGTAAATAATTAACAATTAATCCCAGTTCAAGTTTTCAAGGGATTTCAGGTTAAAATCAGTTCAACTGCAGCCCTTTTCCAGGGACACTGGGCAGGAATAACTGGAATTACTATTATTATTATTATTATTATTATTATTATTATTATTATTATTATTACCCAGATAATCTGATTTTCCCAGCTCAGAAAGACACAAGGATAAGGATGAGAATCAATTTTCAGCTGAATTTTGTTTGGGGCAATATTATTTACCTCCAATTTTGTGCACTTTTATACTACTACTACTACTACTACTACTATTATTATTATTATTATTATTATTACCCAGATAATCTGATTTTCCCAGCTCAGAAAGACACAAGGACAAGGATGAGAATCAATTTTCAGCTGAATTTTGTTTTGGGGCAATATTATTTACCCCCAACTCTGTGCAAATAATAACAATAACAGCAATAACAATACAAAATAAAGAGTACAGTGGATACAGTCACAGAACACAAAATAAATAAGTAAGTAAAATAAATAAGTAAACACAAAATAAATAAAAATAAGCGGTGGAGGAGCAGGACCTGGCCAGCGCCTGCAGCGCCCGGAGCTTTCCCTCTGCCTTGGCCATGGTGCCCCTGAGCTTCCAGCTCTCCGTCTCCTTCCAGGTCTGCAGCACGGACACCTGGGGCAAAAAGAGAACAAAAATAAACCAAACAAAACAAAACCCAGCAAAAAAACCCCAAACAAACAAACAGCAACTGCCCAAAAACCCCCGCGAAAAAACATGCAAAATCGCAAAAAATCCCCCCTCAACCAAAAAAAAAAAAAAAAAAAAAAAAAGGAAAAAAAAAACAAAAAAGCAAAATGAAAATGCCCCCCAAAAAACAAACAAACAAAAAAATCCTCCCCAAATCCTAAAATCCCCAAAAACACAAAAAATCCCCCCCAAAAAACAAACAAACAAACAAAACCCCCCAAATCCTAAAATTCCCAAAAACACAAAAAATCCCCCCAAAAAACAAACAAACAAAAAAATCCCCCCAAATCCTAAAAACCCCAAAAACACAAAAAATCCCCCCCAAAAACAAACAAAAAAACCCCAAATTCTAAAATCCCCAAAAACACAAAAAAATCCCCCCAAAAAACAAACAAACAAAAAAAACCCCCCAAATCCTAAAATCCCTAAAACACAAAAAATCCCCCCAAAAAACAAACAAACAAAAATCCCCCCAAATCCTAAAATCCCCAAAAACACAAAAATTCCCCCCCAAAAAACAAATAAACAAAAAAAAAACATCCCAAATCCTAAAATCCCCAAAAACACAAATAATCCCCCCCAAAAACAAACAAACAAAAACATCCCCCCAAATCCTAAAATTCCCAAAAACACAAAAAATCCCCCCCAAAAAACAAACAAACAAAAAAGCCCCAAATCCTAAAATCCCCAAAACCACAAAAAATCCCCCCAAAAAACAAACAAACAAAAAAATCCCCCCAAATCCTAAAATCCCCAAAAACACAAAAAATCCCCCCAAAAAACAAACAAACAAAAAAAACCCCAAATCCTAAAAACCCCAAAAACACAAAAAATCCCCCCCAAAAAACAAATAAACAAAAAAAAACCATCCCAAATCCTAAAATCCCCAAAACCACAAAAAATCCCCCCAAAAAACAAACAAACAAAAAAATCCCCCCAAATCCTAAAATCCCCAAAACCACAAAAAATCCCCCCCAAAAAACAAATAAACAAAAAAATCCCCCCAATCCTAAAATCCCCAAAAACACAAAAAATCCCCCCCAAAAAACAAACAAACAAACAAAAAAGCCCCAAATCCTAAAATCCCCAAAAACACAAAAAATCCCCCCCCAAAAAACAAACAAACAAAAAAAAAATCCCAAATCCTAAAATTCCCAAAAACACAAAAAATCCCCCTCAAAAAACAAACAAAAAAATCCCCCCCAAATCCTAAAATCCCCAAAAACACAAATAATCCCCCCCAAAAAACAAACAAACAAAAAAAACCCCAAATCCTAAAATCCCCAAAAACACAAAAAATCCCCCCAAAAAACAAATAAACAAAAAAAAAACCATCCCAAATCCTAAAATCCCCAAAAACACAAAAAATCCCCCCAAAAAACAAACAAAAAAATCCCCCCAAATCCTAAAATTCCCAAAAACACAAAAAATCCCTCCAAAATCAAACAAACAAAAACCCCCCAAATCCTAAAATCCCCAAAAACACAAAAAATCCCCCCCAAAAAACAAACAAAAAAACCCCAAATCCTAAAATCCCCAAAAACACAAAAAAATTCCTCCAAAAACAAACAAACAAAAAAAAAATCCCAAATCCTAAAATTCCCAAAAACACAAAAAATCCCCCCCAAAAAACAAACAAACAAAAAAACCCCCCAAATCCTAAAATCCCCAAAAACACAAAAATTCCCCCCTAAAAAACAAACAAACAAACAAAAAACCCCCAAATCCTAAAAACCCCAAAAACACAAAAAAATCCCCCCAAAAAACAAACAAACAAAAAAAACCCCAAATCCTAAAATCCCCAAAACCACAAAAAATCCCCCCCAAAAAACAAACAAACAAAACCCCCCAAATCCTAAAATCCCCAAAAACACAAAAAATCCCCCCCAAAAACAAACAAAAAAACCCCAAATTCTAAAATCCCCAAAACCACAAAAAAATTCCTCCTAAAACAAACAAACAAAAAAACCCCCAAATCCTAAAAACCCCAAAAACACAAAAAAATCCCCCCAAAAAACAAACAAACAAAAAAAAAATCCCAAATCCTAAAATCCCCAAAAACACAAAAAATCCCTCCAAAAACAAAACAGAAAAAAACCCCCACCCCAAACAAAAACACCACAAAAAACCCCAAAAAATAAAAGAGAAAAAACCCTCAAAACCCCCCAAAAAAACCAAAAACAACAAAAAACCCCACACAAAACCACAAAAAAAAAACCCCAAAAAACAAAACAGAAAAAAAAACCCAAAAAAACCCCACCCCAAACAAAAACACCACAAAAAACCCCAAAAAATAAAACAGAGAAAACCCCCAAAACCCCCCAAAAAAAACCAAACCAAAACAACCCCAAACCAAAAACAACAAAAAACCCCACACAAAACCACAACAAAAAACCCCAAAAAACAAAACAGAAAAAAACCCACTAAAAATACAAAAAACCTCCACCAAAACAAAGTCAAAAAATAAGGAAAAAAAGAGATAAAACCTAAAATCAGGTTTTAATAAAAATTTAAACAAGATTTTGAGGATGCAAAGTGCACACAATGGTTCCTAAATTGAGGAATTTCCAAGTGCAATTTCCATCCCTGATATTTCCAATATTTATCAACATTATTTAAATAATTTCCCCACTTCAATCAGCACAACCCCAGCTGTAAAAAACAGATTTTTTAAGGATTTTTTTGTTTTTTTTTTTTTGTACCTCTGCTTGAACAGCTCTTTTCTCACACTCCTGGCTCTCATTCTGACTCTTTTTTATCAGCTCTTCCAGTTTGCCTTTCTCATTAGCAAATTTCTTACTGGGAAAGGAAAAGAAAATGAAATATTTGAGTAGCATTAACACTATTTAAAATTTATGCTATTTTAGGTTTTTTTTTTTTTTACAGCTACTCAGTGTCATGTAATTAATGGAAATGTATGAGAGTATAATTTCATTTATTCTAAATATCAATATTTATTCACGGCAAGTAAAAGCAAACTAAGAGGAAGAGATTTGGGTTAAAGTGTTGATTTTCCCCCAAACCTTTACCCAGAGTGAGGCAGAAAAATGTAAATATTTTTTATCAGCTCTTCCAGTTTGCCTTTCTCATTAGCAAATTTCTTACTGGGAAAGGAAAAGAAAATGAAATATTTGAGTAGCATTAACAGTATTTAAAATTTATGCTATTTTAGGGTTTTTTTTTTACAGCTACTCAGTGTCATGTAATTATTGGAAATGTATAAGAGTATAATTTCATTTATTCTAAATATCAATATTTATTCACAGCAAGTAAAAGAAAAGAGGAAGAGATTTGGGTTAAAGTGTTGATTTTCCCCCAAACCTTTACCCAGAGTGAGGCAGAAAAATGTAAATATTTTTTATCAGCTCTTCCAGTTTGCCTTTCCCATTAGCAAATTTCTTACTGGGAAAGGAAAAGAAAATGAAATATTTGAGTAGCATTAACAGTATTTAAAATTTATGCTATTTTAGGGTTTTTTTTTTACAGCTACTCAGTGTCATGTAATTATTGGAAATGTATAAGAGTATAATTTCATTTATTCTAAATATCAATATTTATTCACAGCAAGTAAAAGAAAAGAGGAAGAGATTTGGGTTAAAGTGTTGATTTTCCCCCAAACCTTTACCCAGAGTGAGGCAGAAAAATGTAAATATTTTTTATCAGCTCTTCCAGTTTGCCTTTCTCATTAGCAAATTTCTTACTGGGAAAGGGAAAGAAAATGAAATATTTGAGTAGCATTAACACTATTTAAAATTTATGCATTTTTAGGAGTTTTTTTTACAGCTACTCAGTGTCATGTAATGAAGGGAAATGTATGAGAGTATAATTTCATTTATTCTAAATATCAATATTTATTCACGGCAAGTAAAAGCAAACTAAGAGGAAGAGATTTGGGTTAAAGTGTTGATTTTCCCCCAAACCTTTACCCAGAGAGAGGCAGAAAAATGTAAATATTGCTGGCAGGGACATGAGTTTTACCTGGCCTTCAGAAATGTCTTTACACTTGCATGATATTGCTTTTCCTTCTCATCAATGCTCTTCAAATACCTGCAGGAATGAAAGATTGGTGGAGTTTATTGTGGAAAAGGTTTGTTGGTAAATCTGGGACACGTTCCTCTGTAACAATCTGTATTATTTAATTGTTTAATCCCGCAGGAATTATGGAATTCCCAGCCCTGGGGCGTTCCTGGGACAGTGGGAGGAGTGGAAATAAATGGTTTTTAATGATCCATCCCAACCCAACTACTCTAAATTCTGTTCTAAATCCTTTTAACTGGATTCTATTCTAATTGGAGCAACCTGGGACAGTGGGAGGAATGGAAATAAATGGTTTTTTAGGTCCATCCCAACCCAAAATATTCTAAATTTTAACCTAAATCCATTTAACTGGATTCTATTCTAATTGCAGCAACCTGGGACAGTGGGAGGAGTGGAAATAAATGGTTTTTAATGATCCATCCCAACTTAAACTATTCTAAATTTTATTCTAAATCCATTTAACTCGATTCTATTGTAATTGGAGCAACCTGGGACAGTGGGAGGAGTGGAAATAAATGGTTTTTTAGGTCCATCCCAACCCAAACTACTCTAAATTCTGTTCTAAATCCTTTTAACTGGATTCTATTCTAATTGGGGCAACCTGGGACAGTGGGAGGAGTGGAAATAAATGGTTTTTAATGATCCATCCCAACCCAAAATATTCTAAATTTTAACCTAAATCCATTTAACTGGATTCTATTCTAATTGCAGCAACCTGGGACAGTGGGAGGAGTGGAAATAAATGGTTTTTTAGGTCCATCCCAACCCAAACTATCCTAAATTTTAATCTAAATCCATTTAAATGGATTCTATTGTAATTGGAGCAACCTGGGACAGTGGGAGGAGTGGAAATAAATGGTTTTTAATGATCCATCCCAACCCAAACTACTCTAAATTTTAACCTAAATCCATTTAACTGGATTCTATTCTAATTGGAGCAACCTGGGACAGTGGGAGGAATGGAAATAAATGGTTTTTTAGGTCCATCCCAACCCAAACTATTCTAAATTTTATTCTAAATCCATTTAACTCGATTCTATTGTAATTGGAGCAACCTGGGACAGTGGGAGGAATGGAAATAAATGGTTTTTAATGATCCATCCCAACCCAAACTATCCTAAATTTTAATCTAAATCCATTTAACTGGATTCTATTGTAACTGGAGCAACCTGGGACAGTGGGAGGAGTGGAAATAAATGGTTTTTTAGGTCCATCCCAACCCAAAATATTCTAAATTTTAACCTAAATCCATTTAAATGGATTCTCTTCTAAATAGATTTCAATTTATTGCTAATAAAGCAGTGATTAAGACAAAACCAGGCTGATGATTTTTTTTCAGGAGAGATTTGGCCCAAACTATTTAAGTAAGATAAAACAAAGATAAAACAATTAAAGATAATTCAAGGACCAGAGTCTGGGCTCTATAAACTGAGAAGACACGGAAACACAGAAGGAATTGTCAAATCTGATTAGGAGAATTATTGCTAAATTGGGTTCCTCAGTTATCTCCAAGCTACTTTAGATGTTTGCCTGTAATTTGCCAAAAAAATTCAAAATAAATGGCCACGCCCATGTTGCAGCCTAATCCTGGCTGCTTTCACAGATTCCCTCAGGGATTTCTGGAGGTTTCAGCCTGTCACAGTGAGGGGTGTGACATGGAAACACAGAAGGAATTGTCAAATCTGATTAGGAGAATTATTGCTAAATTGGGTTCATCAGTTATCTCCAAGCTACTTTAGATGTTTGCCTGTAATTTGCCAAAAAAATTCAAAATAAATGGCCATGTCCATATTCCAGCCTAATCCTGGCTGCTTTCACAGATTCCCTCAGGGATTTCTGGAGGTTTCAGCCTGTCACAGTGAGGGGTGTGACACGGAAACACAGAAGGAATTGTCAAATCTGATTAGGAGAATTATTGCTAAATTGGGTTCATCAGTTATCTCCAGGCTACTTTAGATGTTTGCCTGTAATTTGCCAAAAAAATTCAAAATAAATGGCCATGTCCATATTCCAGCCTAATCCTGGCTGCTTTCACAGATTCCCTCAGGGATTTCTGGAGGTTTCAGCCTGTCACAGTGAGGGGTGTGAATCCATTTCCAGCCGCACCTCTCGTTGGTGTCTGAGTGGTTTTTAGCTGTGCCCCTCAGTGCTTTTAAATTCTCTCGATTCTCCTTCTTCTCCTGCTGCCATTTCTTCATTTGTGCTTCTGAGTCTTGGTGGAACCAATCCAGCTCATTCTGGGACACCTGAGGGCAGAGAAGAAACAAGTTCAGCTCTGGAAATTGGGGTTTATTCAGGTAACAGTTGGAGCAGACTGAGGGGATTTGACTCTTACTTAAAATCCTCCAATAGTAACTCAATTAAAACCAAAAATAACTATTAATATTACATTGCCAATAAATATAAATAAACAAGATAAACACCAAAAATACATTTTACATGTTTTAAGGCAATACTTAATGTCCTTTATACATATATAAATATCAATATATATTGATATGTTTATACACATAAACATTTATATGTTTATATCTATAAACAAATCAACAATAAACAACCAGAACTAACACACAACTTTACATTACACCTCAGTAAAACAGTTCATATTACAACTATATAAAACTCAAAATCATCACTGTGATTCCTCACACAATTTAACCAAACAATTCAAATTTACCAACACCCATCAGTACTCTCCCAAGAATTAGAAGAACTACCTAATAGCTATAAAATAAATTCATAATTATTGTTACAAATCCTAAATCATGGATCAGGGATTTTAATTTATATCCACAGAATAAATTAGTAATTGCTGTTACAAATCCCAAACCAGGGATCAGTCAGGGAATGCTGGAATGGCTGAGGTGGGGAGGACAGAGATAAATCAACAATAGATACAAACATATAAACAATAAATATAACACTCCTTAGTAAAACAGTTCTAATTAAAACTATACCAAACACAAAAACATCACTGTTTCCTCACACAATTTAACCAAACAACTCAAATTTACCAACACCCAAAAGTACTCTCACAAGAATCAGAAGAGCTACTTCATATCTACAAAATAAATTCATAATTATTGTTACAAATCCTAAATCAGGGATCAGGGATATTAATTTATATCTACAGAATAAATTAAAAATTACTGTTAAAAACCCCAAATCAGGGATCAGTCAGGGAATGCTGGAATGGCTGAGGTGGGGAGGACAAAAACAAATCAACAATAAACAATATAGCACACCTTCTAAAACAGTTCATATTACAAGTATACAAAACACAAATCCATCACTGTGATTTCTCACACAATTTAACCAAACAATTCAAATTTACCAACACCCATAAGTACTTTCCCAAGAATTAGAAGAGCTACTTCATATCTACAAAACAAATTCATAATTATTGTTACAAATCCCAAATCAGGGATCAGTCAGGGAACGCTGGAATGGCGAGGACAAAAACATATCAACAATAAATATAACAGACCTCAGTAAAACAGTTTATGTTACAAGTACACAAAACACAAATCCATCACTGTGATTTCTCACACAATTTACCCAAACAACTCAAATTTACCAACACCCATAAGTACTCTCACAAGAATGGAAGAACTACCTAATAGCTATAAAATAAATTCATAATTATTGTTACAAATCCCAAATCAGGGATCAGTCAGGGAACGCTGGAATGGCGAGGACAAAAACATATCCACAATAAATATAACAGACCTCAGTAATACAGTTTATGTTACAAATGCGCTAGACACAAAAACAAACATCACTCTGATTTCTCACACAATTTAACCAAACAACCCGAATTTACCAACACCCATAGGTACTCTTAGAAGAATGAGAAGAACTACCTTATATCTACAAAATAAATTAATAATTACTGTTAAAAAACCCAAATCAGGGATCAGTCAGGGAACGCTGGAATGGCGAGGACAAAAACATATCAACAATAAATATAACAGACCTCAGTAAAACAGTTTATGTTACAAGTACACTAGACACAAAACACAAAAACATCACTCTGATTTCTCACACAATTTAACCAAAGAACCCGAATTTACCAACACCCATAGGTACTCCTAGAAGAATCAGAAGAACTACATTTTACCACAAAATAAATTCCCAATTGCTGCTAAAAGCCGCAGAGCAGGGGTGCGGGATGGCTGGGAGGACGGGACGCGCAGGGACTCCCCGGGCTGACCACGGCAATCCCTTACCTGGGTCTCCTCGAGGCTCTTCTTCAGGAGCCCTTCCAGAGCCGCGATTTCCTCCAAGCTCCTGCTCCGGGACTGCTCACATTTCACCTCTGCTTCCCCGAGCTGCTCCTGCAGCACCCGGTGCTCCTTCTCCACACGGAGAATGTCGCCCTGCAAATTAATCAGTTACAGAAACCACTGATAGAAACTCTGACTGATGCTCCCAGCTCAAGGGTCACAGCTCCTCACTTCCATCTCCCGCCACAGACATAAACCTGCCATGAACGCCTCTCTGAACTGTCTCCAGCCCAAATGGAATATTCAAACCCAGCTTTTGGGTGAGGAAACACCTCAAACATTCAGCATCTGAATAGCTTAGAATGAAACAGTCACTGTCACGTTTTCTGGAAAAATCCTTTTGGCAGAATTTCTCTCCTGGGAAGCTGAGAAGCCTCAGAGAGAAATGATAACAATAATTATCTGATTTGCTGCTCCTGTGTTTGCTGCTTTGGAATGTGGCTGGAGATTGTTTGTCCAGCAGGTCAATGTTTGATTGGTTTCATGTGAATTGGTTTGACTTAATGACCAATCACCATCAGCTGTGTCAGACTCTGAGGACAATCACTTTTCATTATCATTCTTGTTAAACCTTCTGTCTGTATCCTTTCTCCGTCTTTTATATAGTTCTAGTATAGCATAACTATGATATGATATAATATAATATAATATAATATAATATAATATAATATAATATAATATAATATAATATAATATAAACTACAATACATACTATACTATAATATACTATAATACACTATATACTATAACATAATATACTATAACATAACATACTATAATATAATATACTATACTATACTATAATATAATATAATATAATATAATATAATATAATATAATATAAACTATACTATAATACATACTATACTATAATATACTATAATACACTATATACTATAACATAACATACTATAACATACTATAATATAATATATACTATACTATACTATAATATAATATGATATAATATAATATAATATAATATAATATAATATAATATAAACTATACTATAATATACTATAATACACTATATACTATAACATAATATACTATAACATAATATACTATAACATAACATACTATAATATACTATAATATAATATAATATAATATAATATAATATAATATAATATAATATAATATAATATAATATAATATAATATAATATAATATATACTATGCTATGATACATACTATACTATAATATACTATACTATAATATACTATAATACACTATATACTATAACATAATATACTATAACATAACATATTATACTATACTATACTATACTATAATATACTATAATATAATATAATATAAACTATAATACATACTATACTATAATATACTATAATATACTATAATATAATGTAATATAATGTAATGTAATGTAATATAATATAATATAATATAATATAATATAATATAATATAATATAATATAATATAATATATCAGCCTTCTAAGAACATGGACTCAGATTCTCAATTCCTCCTTCATTCTGGGGACATCACAAACTCAACATAAAACCATCAGAACAAGTATCAAATATCAGAGCAAAGCTCAAAAATCATTTCCTTGTGGGGCTGGGTGATGTTTCCAAGAACACCACAGAACACAAAAACAGCCAAACAGCCCAAAATATAAAATATCTGTTAAAACCTGTTGTTTTCAGAGAACTTCCATTTGACTGTTCAGTTTTTGGGCCTTCCTTTAACGTCCCTCACGAGAAACGTACACCAGGATGCAAAGAACTTACTTGTTGATTTTCAAATGGATGGAAAGGCAAAGTATTGGTTTCCCTATTAGCAACTTCCTGATTTACCTAGAACACAAAAAATATTAGAATTTAACTAAGAATCTTCTGGGTTCATAGATCAGCTGCTCTGGTTTGGAGCTTTTGTACCTCACTGAGGGTTTTATAAATCCAACTCTAATCCAGGCCTAGAAATGATGCAGGAAAACATTGTGGAGCTGTTTCTGAATGGAATTTTTAATTTTCTTTCCCTGATTTCATTGACCATGAGCAATTCCACGAAGTTCTGTGGGTCTTTAAACAAAGCCATGCTTTAAATGTCTGAAAAATGAAGTTTTGCAGGGAGTGTCTCGCCCTCCTAGAGAGTGAGAAGGTTCCCCCTGAGCCTTCTCTTCTCCACAAATCCAAATCCTCAGAAGTTGTGGAAATGAAAATAAATCCCTGAACTCATCACAACAGGAAAAAAATAACGACACAGAATGACTTTGCTTCATCTCTAAAGTGAAGCTGAAAGTTTTGTGCAGCAGTTCCCTGTGTGATACCCAGGGAAAAAAGAGCTGCAAAAACTTCAGGAACAACGAAATTCAGTGAGCAGCTTTGAAGAGTTACAAATGAAAAATGAATAATCACAGAAACTGAAAGTTCTCAGGAATCACTGAATGGTTTGGGTTGGAAGGGACATTAAAACTCATCCAGTGCCAGCCCTGCCATGTGGAAAGGTTTAATTTTAGTTCATGAACTGGGCCTGGAATCTCTAAGTCTGGGGTAAAAACACAACAGTGGGAGAGCTCCACACCAGGGATACCACAGGGATTTTCAGTAGGAGTCGTGTAGGGAGAGAGAGGAGATGCAAACCTGAATTAGGCATGGAAGGGACCTGAAAATCACCCAGGGCAGGGACACCTCCCACTGTCCCCTCCCAGCCCCAGTGCCCAGCCTGGCCTTGGGCACTGCCAGGGATCCAGGGGTGGAATTCCATCCCAGCCCTGCCCACCCTGCCAGGGAAGGATTTTTCCCCACCATCCCACCTAAAGCTGTAATTTTTCAGTGTGGAGCCATTCCCTGTGTGCTGTCCCTGCATCCCCTGGCAATTGTCTCTCTCCAGCTTTCCTGGGGCTCCTCCAGGCCCTGCAAGGCCACCCTGAGCTCAGCCCAAAGCTTCTCCTGTGCAGGTGAGCAATGCCAGCTGTGCCAGCCTTTCCTGCCAGCACAGGAATATCCTGAAACTCACCCAGTGCCACCCCTGCCATGGCAGGGACACCTCCCTCTGTCCCAGGCTGCTCCTATCAAATATAACCTATAAAATCTCCCCAGCATTTTTCCCACTCCTTACCTGCACTGCCACCATCTTTGTGTGAGGATTGCTCTTCATCCCGCCTTTATTTTTCTTTCCATTTTCCTTTTTCTCACATTTATCACCCTCAGCTTCATCCGAGCCATTTGGTAAAGCAGAATCCTTTTTATCCAAGTTCTCCAATTGGCCCCAAGGGCCTTTGTACTCCTGGATTTCACCTGGCACAAAAAGCTCAGGGCTGCATTTCCCAGCTGGGATTGCTGAGTGCAGATGTTCCTGAGGAGCTGCAGCATCAGCATAAATAAAGCCAGCCTGGGCCAGGGGCAATATTCCATACTGATAACCCCAGGAGCTCTGAGGTAAAAACACAGCCGGGACCGCGGGCTCGAAGCCTTTCAGTAAAACACCTGAAAACGGAGCCTGGCTTTCCACGAAATCAATATTTTGGTTTTTTAGAGGATTTCCAGGAGTGCAGGGAGCAGGGAAGGAGCAGGGGAAATATTGCTGGGTGTGATAATCTGATAAATCAGGAGCTGCTGCCAAAGGGGCATCCACGGGGTACGAGAGAGGTCTGAACTCCTGGGCATAGGGATTCAGGGGCAGCTTGCTGTGGGCAGGATTCCCCTGGCATTCCCCAGGTGGATTTGCATCTTTATTTTCATTTCTGCTTGGATCTCCCTCAAAAAGGGCCGAGTGCTTCTTCAGGCCAATCAGATTGTCCACCATGATGAACCGAAGGGATTTCAGCAGGAAGGCCTCCAGGCCGCCGCCATCTTCCACCACCTTCCGCGTCTCCTCAGGGAAATTTTCATATTCCCCAATCAGCAGTTTATTATTAATTTCCAGAGGGCCATGTTGTTCCAAGATTTGAGAGAAATAACTTAAAAAAAAAAAAATTAAAATTAATTCAGGTTTTTTTATCCATGCCTTCAATCCATTTAATCCATTCCTTCAATCCATTTAATCCAATCTTTCACAGACACGCCACACCCACCAGGATTCCAATTAATCCAGAATTATTCAAATTAATTCAAGGTTTTTCATCCATTCCTTCAATCCATTTAATCCACTCCTTCAATCCATTTAATCCACTCCTTCATAGACACGCCACACCCACCAGGATTCCAATTAATCCAGAATTATTCAAATTAATTCAAGTTTTTTCATCCATGCCTTCAATCCATTTAATCCACTCCTTCACAGACACGCCACACCCACCAGGATTCCAATTAATCCCAAAAATTATTAAAATTATGAAGTAACATTCAACCCCCTGAAGCTCCCAAACACAGAAATTGATACTCACTCTCATAAATTCTCAGAGATTGGATCACACCACACCCACCAGGATTCCAATTAATCCAGAATTATTCAAATTAATTCAAGTTTTTTCATCCGTTCCTTCAATCCATTTAATCCATTCCTTCAATCCATTTAATCCACTCCTTCATAGACACGCCACACCCACCAGGATTCCAATTAATCCAGAATTATTAAAATTTATTCAAGTTTTTTCATCCATTCCTTCAATCCATTCAATCCACTCCTTCACAGACACGCCACACCCACCAGGATTCCAATTAATCCCAAAAATTATTAAAATTATGAAGTAAAATTCAACCCCCTGAAGCTCCCAAACACAGAAATTGATACTCACTCATATAAATTCTCTGAGATTGGATCTGGATTATAATTATTATTAATCTGATAATTGTTACTATTTGCAATATTATAGCGAGCTTCGAATTCCTCCAGTTGATCCTGGAGATGTTCTGGGACTACAAAGGGATTTTCATTTGGAAAATCTCTGTACCTTAAAAATCAGAGGAAAAAAAATCATCAAGTTAAGCCAGCCTTGGTGTTTTAAAGGGATTTTTCTCCTGCAGTTTGGAGTTTGGGCAATAAAAGCAGAATCAAATACTCACACATTATTTTCTTCTATAAATATCTTCTCTTCCTCTCGTGGTGCTGTACTAACTCCACTGGATAATACTAAAATAGACTAATTAAAAACAGATTTATTTTAGTTTTTACCTCACAAAAACTCATGGAACATAATCCACTGCAAAGACCAGGAGTAACTTATTTACACTGAATTTTGTTCTTCAAATTCATCATGTTCATTATGAACTGCAAAATTTCCAGAAATTATCAGTGCTAAGCCACAGCTTAATGAATTCTTAATTTAAATTTATCAATTCCTTCTTCAGAATTTATTTGGGAAAAAATTGGGATATTCAGCCTCAAATCCCTCTTTTTTTAATGAATTTCATCAAAATTTAATTAAACTTTCTTTTAAATTTGAGGCTGTAACAAATTTACCACAAACAGGAATTATCTCTAATTCCACATGTCACTCTGGTTATTAGTATATCTGTCTATACCATTAAAGACATTTAAGTTGTCTTTATTTTTATTATCTAAAAATTTAGAAATACACAAATAAATGCACCTAAGTCAGAAAAATTAGTCCTGAGGAAAAAATCTGAAGTTTACTCTTGAAATTCTAGAAAAATGATAAAGAGGTGAGGGCATGAGGTTTTCAATAAAACAAAATCCTCCAAAAGGCAGCAGAAAACTCAGGCAGAATAATATTCCAACAAACTCCATAAAATAATGAATAATTAATAACATTCCTGAGCATGAAATGGAGATTTTGAACCAAATTCCCATCTTCCCACATGGAAAATTAAAATCACAACAAATAATTCAGAATTAAGCCAGCAGAAGGTGCCTCCAGTCAGAGCCAAAGTGAGTCATAAATAAATTTAAAAATTGCTTTTATACTGATAAATTTTAACAAAATGGTATAATTTAAATATTAACAGCTTAATTTTACTTCAGGAAAAGCCACTTCAGGAAGGAGTTTCCTCAGGATATTTACAAAAACAGCTCCCATCCACCTGAATGCCAGAAATTCTAAAAAAAATCCCAATTTTAGGTAGGTTTTTGGTAGTAAATAAATGGTACCTGCTTGGTGCAAAGTTACTGACCTTTGAATCTTTCAAATTCTTCTTCCTGTTTTTATTTTTAACTTTGATTTCATTATTCTGAAACAGAAAAGAAAAATGAAGGCACAGGATTGGCAATGTTGCTTCAGTTTTCCAAGGAAGACAAAGATGGAGGAACTGAAATTTGAATTATTCTTTAGCAGGACTGGGATTACCCAAGAACAGAATAATTAATAATTACAGGTTATCCCAACACTGAAATCAAAGCAGTTTTCTTGTGCTGGTTTTTATTTCATTCTTGGATTTTCCCAATTCATGAAATGAAAAAGCAAAAAAAAAAAACCCCAAAATCTGAATTTTATTAATGTGTACATTTAAAAATCTGAATTTTATTAATGTGCACATTAAAAATTCTGCATTTCATTAACATGTACATTTAAAATTCTGCGTTTCATTAATATGTAGATTTTTAAAAATCTGCATTTCATTAAGATGTACATTAAAAATTCTGCCTCTCCTTATCATCTACATTAAAAATTCTGCACTTCATTATCTTCTACATTTAAAATTCTTCATTTTACTAATGTAGACTTTAAAATTCTGCATTTTTTAATATGTGCATTACAAAGTCTGCATTTTATTAATGTGCACATTAAAAATTCTGAATTTTATTAATGTGTGCATTAAAAAATGCATTTTATTCATGTGTGTACATTTAAATTTCTTCATTTTATTAATGTGCAAATTAAAAATTCTGCATTTTTTTAGCGTGCACACTAAAAATTCTGAATTTCTTAATATGTACATGAATTAACTCTAAAGCTTTATTGTGAATCAAAAGTAAATCCTGGATTTGTAAAGTAAATTTAACTGCAGGCAAGAACTTCAATGAGGGTTCCTAAAACACAGAATTAACTGAAATCCAAAATCTATTTCTGCCAATTGGATTTTAATGATGACACCAATCAAAAAGTGATTCAGAATGAGGCACACTTGGAAAATTATTATTAAATAATTTCAATAATTTAAGAAAAGGGAGGTAAAACAGATTAAAATTCCAATAAATCTGGAGGACCGGGCTGGAAAATATTTCCTTTTCTAAAACAGCACAAAGTTCTTTGTGAGCTGAGGCCAAAGAGAAATGAAATTCACTTACTGACAAATTCTCATTTCCCTGCTTCTTTAATATAATGGTCGGATCATCTGTGGGAAGGACAAAATTCATGGTGATTGATGGAAATAACAATATTTTAATGAATTTACAATTTAACTGTGAAATCACGGGAATTATTGCTCTAATCCTTTACCCAACGCCACCAAAGGAGCTCCACAGCTGCAGCTGCAGGACTTTCATGAAGATTTCATTTTTCTCCCGGCCGTTTTACGACCGGAGATAGCTCAGGGACGCCCCTCGGAGATTTTTGGCGTTTCTCTTTTCTCTTTGCTCGGCTGATTTATGTCCTGAGATAGCTCAGGGATGCCACTTGGAGATTTTTGGCGTTTCTCTTCTCTCTTTGCTCGGCTGATTTATGTCCTGAGATAGCTCAGGGATGCCACTTGCTCGGTTTCTCGGCTGTTTAGGCTTCTAAGTTTTCTGCTGCTGTTTTAGGCTGTTTAGGTCCAGGGACGCCACTTGTAAGGTTTTCTGTGCTGTTCAGGTTTGTAAGGTTTTCTGTGAGCTGTTTAGGTTTGTAACTTTTCTGGCTGTTCAGGTTTGTAAGGTTTTCTGTGCTGTTTAGGTTTGTAAGGTTTTCTGTGAGCTGTTCAGGTTTGTAAGTTTTCTGTGCTGTTTAGGTTTGTAAGGTTTTCTGGCTGTTTAGGTTTGTAAGGTTTTCTGTGAGCTGTTTAGGTTTGTAAGGTTTTCTGGCTGTTTAGGTTTTTTAGGTTTTCTGTGAGCTGTTTAGGTTTGTAAGGTTTTCTGGTTCTTTAGGTTTGTAGGTTTTCTGGCTGTTTAGGTTTGTAAGGTTTTCTGTGCTGTTTAGGTTTGTAAGGTTTTCTGGCTGTTTAGGTTTGTAAGTTTTCTGGCTGTTTAGGTTTGTAAGTTTTCTGTGCTGTTTAGGTTTGTAAGGTTTTCTGGTTCTTTAGGTTTGTAAGGTTTTCTGGTTCTTTAGGTTTGTAAGGTTTTCTGTGAGCTGTTTAGGTTTGTAACTTTTCTGGCTGTTGAGGTTTGTAAGGTTTTCTGTGAGCTGTTTAGGTTTGTAAGGTTTTCTGTGCTGTTAAGGTTTGTAAGGTTTTCTGGCTGTTTAGGCTTGTAAGGTTTTCTGGCTGTTTAGGCTTGTAAGGTTTTCTGGCTGTTCAGGTTTGTAAGGTTTTCTGTGCTGTTAAGGTTTGTAAGGTTTTCTGGCTGTTCAGGTTTGTAAGGTTTTCTGGCTGTTCAGGTTTGTAAGGTTTTCTGGCTGTTCAGGTTTGTAAGGTTTTCTGGCTGTTCAGGTTTGTAAGGTTTTCTGGCTGTTTAGGCTTGTAAGGTTTTCTGTGAGCTGTTTAGGTGTTCTGGAAAGGCCCAGGGATGGCCTTGAAGAGCCGAAGCTTCAAAGGACGAGGAGAGACTTCTGATCTTGTCTCGGTCTCGGTGTTTATTAATTGTTTATCTAAAAGATTTTCTTTCAGCCCGACAGAGGTCTGCACAGCAGTCAGCCATGGGCACACTGAGAGCCCCTGGGGCGGTCACTTATCTTTATACCCGAAGTTACGTGTACAATATTTATCATTTCTCCCCAATACCTTCTACCCTTATTAACTGGTGCACTTCTAGTAATAACCAATCCCAAAGTGCCACCATCACCACAGAAGATGGAGGCCAAGAAGAAGAAGAAGGAGGACAGGACACGCCCCAATTCCTCCATCTTACTTCTTTAGACCCCCCTGTACCAAAATCCTAAACCCTGTGTTTTACACTCTAATTAACTCATCCCTTCACCATTCACCCAGTGAATTCCTCCCATCCTCACACAGGTGTCGTCTCCCGTGCAGGATCAAAGTGCAGCCACCAGACACTTCTGGCAACATCCCAGGACTCCCGAGCCCCCCAAGGGTGCTCTCGGCCTCTCTGCACCTCCATCCTGAGGTGCTGAGATCCCACACTTTCATACTAAAAATGCACAAATAAAAATGAATTTTTACTGGAAATGTTTGATCCTTTTGGCTACTCACCCATTTTATCAAAGAATTCATCTAAAGCTTGATGGAGCTGTGGGAAATGTTGTCGGTTTTCTTCTAAAAGCCATATAAAACACCGGGATTTCTCTAGGGGAGGGGCGAGGAAATAATCACAAATTTCTTTCTTTCCACCATCAGCTGCCACACTATCAAATTTACTGCCATATTTCTGGTTCCACAGTGGAGTTAAAATAGAAAAGTCAAGCTCTTGCAGAACTTGGCCATATTGAAGGAGAAAATTTTTTGTTGCTGTCAGACCTGGAAAAGAAGGGAAAAAAAAATCTCAATATTTCATTCCAGCTTTAAATTTTTAATGCTTAAAATGTGATATTGCTCTTCAAAAGGGCGAGAGTTTGGTCTAGAAATTCAATGTACAGATGGTGTGAGAGCTTTTGTGTCCTGGAAATGCAAACAAACAAAAATGAGCAATGGGGTTGATATAAACTCTACTCTCAGAAATTATTATTTGTATAATAATAACAACAAGATTTGGATCTATTCTGTGAATAGATGGGATGGGATGGGAGTCAATAGATTAGAATTCTAAGAATTCTAGGAATTCTTGGAAGGATAGGAATATGGTAAAGCAAAATGAACAACCCCAAACCCCAAAATCCCACTTTTTTTCCATTATAAACCCAACAGCAAACTGCAGAGCACCAACACATCTTATTTCCAAGTTTAATGGTAAAACCCCATTATTTACTCTCCAAAACCAGATTATTGCTACCAATATCAGCATTTAAACCCATTCTGGAATTTTAAGACCATTTAAATTTTTTTTAATTTTTAGACCCATTCTGGAAACTTAAGACCATTTAAAAATTGTTGAATTTTCTCTGCTGAGCTCCTGGGTCACCCAGGCTGTGCTCCCCTCTGGAAATGAGGGACAGGACAAAGAGGAGAAGTTTTACTTTGCAGTTTCAAATGAGGAAAAAGGAGAATTTTTTGTGCTCTCAGAACCCAACAGCAAACTGCAGAGCACCAACAAGAAATTGCTTCCAAGTTTAATGAGAAAACCCCATGATTTACTCTCCAAAACCAGATTATTGCTACAAATATCAGCATTTAAACCCATTCTGGAATTTTAAGGCCATTTAAAAATCGTTCAGTTTTCTCTGCTGAGTTCCTGAGCTACCCCGGTTCTGTTCCCCTCAGTAAACCAGGGACAGGACAAAGAGGAGAAGTTTTTCTCTTTGCAGTTTTAAAGGAGGAAAAATGAGAATTTTCTGTGCTCCCAGAACCCACCCCGGTGATCCAGGTGCTGCAGCCACTTGTGCACTTTGTGTGCTTATAATTCTCCAAGCTGCAGAATTATAAACCCAACAGCAAACTGCAGAGCACCAACATGAAATTGCTTCCAAGTTTAATGACAAAACCCCATTATTTACTCTCCAAAACCAGATTATTGCTACAAACATCACCATTTAAGCCCATTCTAGAATTTTAAAATTTAAAATTTTTGAACTTTCTCTGCCGAGCTCCTGAGGCACCCCGGTTCTGTTCCCCTCAGTAAACCAGGGACAGGACAAAGAGGAGAAGTTTTACTGTGCAGGTTCAAACGAGGAAAAATGAGAATTTCCTGTGCTGTCAGAACCCACCCCGGTGATCCAGGTGCTGCAGCCACTTGTGCACTTTGGCATCCACCTCTCCCAGCTGCAGAATTACAAACCCACCATGAAATTTCTCCAAGTTTCATGGTAAAACCCCACCATTATTTACTCTCCAAAACCAGATTATTGCTACAAACATCACCATCTTAACCCATTCTGGAATTTTAAAATTTAAAATTTTTGAACTTTCTCTGCTGAGTTCCTGAGGCACCCCGGTTCTGTTCCCCTCAGTAAACCAGGGACAGGACAAAGAGGAGAAGTTTTTCTTTGCGGTTCCAAATGAGGAAAAAGGAGAATTTTCTGTGCTCCCAGAACCCACCCAGGTGATCCAGGTGCTGCAGCCACTTGTGCACTTTGTGTGTTATAATTCTCCAAGCTGGAGAATTAAAAGCACACAAGCTGGAGAATTATAAAGCCAACAGCAAACTGCAGAGCACCAACAAGAAATTGCTTCCAAGTTTAATGGTAAAACCCCATTATTTACCCTCCAAAACCAGATTGCTACAAATATCAGCAGTTAAACCCATTCTGGAATTTTAAGGCCATTGAATCATTGAATTTTCTCTGCCAAATCCCTGCCGAGCTCCTGAGGCACCCCGGTTCTGTTCCCCTCAGTAAACCAGGGACAGGACAAAGAGGAGAAGTTTTTCTTTGCAGTTTTAAAGGAGGAAAAAGGAGAATTTCCTGTGCTGTCAGAACCCACCCCGGTGATCCAGGTGCTGCAGCCACTTGTGCACTTTGGCATCCACCTCTCCCAGCTGGCTCAGCACGTGCAGGAAGCCCCTGCTCCGCACCCGGCTCCTCTCCTGGATCACGGAGCTCAGGAGCCGCTCCAGCACCTCCTGGGCAGGGATTTGGGAATAAGAGCTGAAATCCTCCTCTCTGATCACCCCCCAGGCCAGCAGCTCCTTCAACAGCCTGGCAGTGTCAGGGACAGCAGCTTTGATCTTCTCGGAATGGCGCCGGATGTGCTGCAGGATTTGGTCCCCAGCGTATAAATCTTGGCCAGGACCTGGAAAAGTCAAAATATTCCGATTTTAAAAGTACCAAACCAGCAAGATTTCATTGTCTTTACCACAATTCCAACTTAAGGAGTAACTTTAAAAAGCTTAAAAATCTTTGAAAAGCTCAAAAACCTTTAAAAACCTCAAAAACCAACTTAGAAAGCACAGATAATTTAAGTGGTGTTTGTAATTGTTTTACACCGAGAATTACAGGATGTAAAGAATTATTTTTCCCCATACATCCTGAGCATTAGGAATTTGATCCAATTTGATTTGATTTCAATTTTTGTTTAAAGAAACAAACTCCTTGCCCAGATTTAAGGATGAGGTCACAGTGACCTGCAGTGGCTCCAAGGATCACAGCTGAAGGTGAGGCAGAGAAAAGGAGAGAGCAAAGATTGAAAACAAAGCAACCAGGAAATAAATGAAATATTAATAATAATAATGATAATGATAATGATAATGATAATGATGATAATAATAATAATAATAATAATAATAATAATAATAATAATTTACAAATCCACAGGGAAGCCAAAATCTCCCAGATTTCCAGGACATGCCATCAAACAGGGAACAGGCACCCAGAGAACACCAAGCATGGGACTGAAAAAATACACCCAGAGTATTTAACAGGGAATCCTAGGAAATGATACATTAATTATATCCCAAATTGATAATACAGACCCAAAATAAATTTTCCAACATCCCCCTTTTTTCTGTGCCTTGAGAAGCTGCAGGGAATTCCCAGCTCTGCACTGTGGAGCAGCCAACATCCAGCAAGGAAAAGCTGAAGCTTTAAATGCCTACAAAGGCTGAAGTATTTTTATTTTCCCCAATCATCTGGAATGTACTTTTCATGATCACCCTGTCTTTATTTCAGATATTTTTTTCTCTACCAGGGTCCCCAGGTGCTTTTTCAATGGGTTCATCCCTTTCCAAAGGGTTCACTCAGAACTGGAGCCTTTCCCCTCTCCAGGCTGATCCTGCAGGAAGCAGCCAAGGGAAAATTGAGGTTTTCTACAGGAATTAAATTCTACAGGAATGAAACCACACAGTTGTCACTGTGATATTTTCTGAAAAATCCCTCCATCAGGGTTTTTCTCCTGAGAAGCCTCAGAAAAGAAATGTAAACAATAATTATCTGATTGCTTGGAAAGAGGCTGGAGATCATTTACCAACAGGTGCATCTTTGATTGGTTCCGTGTGAATTGTTTTTAATTAATGACCAATCCCAGTCCAGCTGTATCAGACCCTGATCAATCACAAGTCTGTATTATTATTTTATCATTTATTTATATATTTATATTGTTAAACTTTCTGATGTCTCCTTTCTCTTTCTTTAGTAATATAATATAATATAAATTGCTATAATAAATATAATAAACTATAATAAATGTAACATACTATAATATACTATATTATAGTATATTATATACTATATAATAATGTAATGTAATAAATATAATAAAAACATAAAATATATAAATAATATGATATGATATGATGGTATGATATATATATGATATGATATGATATGATATAAATTGCTACAATAAGTATAATATACTATAATAAATGTAACATACTATAATATACTATATTATAGTATAGTATATTATATACTATATTATATTGTAATGTAATATAATAAATATAATAAAAATATAAATTATATAAATGATATAATATGATATAATACGATATGATATGATGATATGATATATGATATATGATATGATATGATATATAAATTGCTATAATAAGTATAATATACTATAATAAATGTAACATACTATAATATACTATATTATAGTATATTATATATTTTACTGTAATGTAATGTAATATAATATAATAAATATAATGAAAAATATAAATTATATAAATTATATAATATGATATAATACAATATGATATGATGATATGATATATGATATATGATATGATATAATATAAATTGCTATAATAAGTATAATATACTATAATAAATGTAACATACTATAATATACTATATTATAGTATAGTATATTATATACTATATTATAATGTAATATAATAAATATAAAAATATAAATTATATAAATTATATAATATGATATAATATGATATGATATGATGATATGATATATGATATATGATATGATATTATATGATATAAATTGCTACAATAAGTATAATATACTATAATAAATGTAACATACTATAATATGCTATATTATATTATAGTATATTATATACTATACTATAATGTAATGTAATAAATATAATAAAAATATAAATTATATAAATTATATAAATTATATAATATGATATGATATGATATATGATATGATATGATATGATATAAATTGCTATAATAAGTATAATATACTATAATAAATGTAACATACTATAATATACTATATTATAGTATAGTATATTATATACTATACTATAATGAAATGTAATAAATATAAAAAATATATAAATTATATAAATTATATAATATGATATGATATAATATGGCATAATGTAAAGTAATGTAATATAATATGGCATAATGTAATGTAATATAATATAATGTAATGTAATGCAATGCAATGCAATGCAATGCAATGTAATGTAATGTAATGTACATCAGCCTTCTGAGAACTTGGAGTCAATTCTCATCTCTCACCTCATCCTGGGACCCCAACACCCCAACAATTATTAACCACACACAGGGACACCCCCCAGCAATAAAAACAGAAGTGAAATAAAATTTGTCCGAAGTAAAAATGGTAAAAATGCCAATTTTTCACAGGGGGGTGACGCTCAGCATGAGGATTCTGCTGGGATTGAGCTGGGGATGCTCAGAATGCTGATCCCACTGCTCTGTGCTGACTCAGAGCCCCAGGGAAACTGGGATCAGAACCCCAGGGAAACTGGGATCAGAACCCCAGAACCCCAGGGAAGCTGGGATCAGAACCCCAGGGAAACTGGGATCAGAACCCCAGAACCCCAGGGAAGCTGGGATCAGAACCCCAGAACCCCAGGGAAACTGGGATCAGAACCCCAGAACCCCAGGGAAGCTGGGATCAGAACCCCAGAACCCCAGGGAAACTGGGGTCAGAACCCCAGAACCCCAGGGAAGCTGGGATCAGAACGCCAGGGAAACTGGGATCAGAATCCCAGAACCCCAGGGAAGCTGGGATCAGAACCCCAGGGAAACTGGGATCAGAACCCCAGAACCCCAGGGAAGCTGGGATCAGAACCCCAGGGAAGCTGGGATCAGAACCCCAGAACCCCAGGGAAACTGGGATCAGAACCCCAGAACCCCAGGGAAACTGGGATCAGAACCCCAGAACCCCAGGGAAGCTGGGATCAGAACCCCAGAACCCCAGGGAAACTGGGATCAGAACCCCAGAACCCCAGGGAAACTGGGATCAGAACCCCAGGGAAGCTGGGATCAGAACCCCAGAACCCCAGGGGAAGCTGGGATCAGAACCCCAGGGAAGCTGGGATCAGAACCCCAGAACCCCAGGGAAGCTGGGATCAGAACCCCAGAACCCCAGGGAAGCTGGGATCAGAACCCCAGGGAAGCTGGGATCAGAACCCCAGAACCCCAGGGAAACTGGGATCAGAACCCCAGAACCCCAGGGAAGCTGGGATCAGAACCCCAGAACCCCAGGGAAAGTGGGATCAGAACCCCAGGGAAGCTGGGATCAGAACCCCAGAACCCCAGGGAAGCTGGGATCAGAACCCCAGGGAAGCTGGGATCAGAACCCCAGAACCCCAGGGAAACTGGGATCAGAACCCCAGAACCCCAGGGAAGCTGGGATCAGAACCCCAGAACCCCAGGGAAAGTGGGATCAGAACCCCAGAACCCCAGGGAAAGTGGGATCAGAACCCCAGGGAAAGAGAGGCAGGAAAATCCCTCCGGGATCCCCAGCCCCAGCTCTGCTCCCGCCCTGTCCCAGCCCGGAGCTCCCAGTGCCAGGGCTGGGGACCCCAACGCTGCGGCTGCCACCCCTCCCTGCAGAGCCCCACGTCCCCAGTGTCACCCACCCCTGTGCTGGCTGCCCTGGGGCTGCTCTCTGCCCTCCTGCCTCTGCTCAGCTTCTTTCCTGGCACAGCTCCTGGCCGCCTCTCGCGCTTCTTTTCGCCATTTCTTCTTTTCTTGCTTTATTTTTATGTTCCTAAGGCTGCAAGAAGCAACGCGGCAGACAGCCAAAGGTTAATTAAGGTGTAAAAATCACACTGCCAAAGGTTAATTAAGGTGTAAAAATCACACTGGAAAGTACAAATGCAATAAAAGTGGTCTTCGCTTAGGAGCAGAGACCATAAAAATTCATTAAAATATTGATTTTCTCAAGTTGCACCAACTTTGACTCCCACTAAAGATGTTTAAATTAGGATTGGCTCCAATACTCTTATTTTTAATTTATAACTCAGCATTTTCAACCAAATATTAACATTTTATTAATTTCATTTTTAAAAATCTGCTTTGTTTGTCCTCTCAGCTTAATTCCTTATTATTTAAAGGTTACTTTACTTGCCAACTCAGTTATGTGAAATATCTGAGTATCAGTAACTACAGCAGCAGCATAAAATGCATTTATATTTACACCTTCTAAACATTCACACAAAATTAATTCTGTGGAACAATTTAAATGCTTTTACCATTGGATTATATTGGATTTTACCAGATTTTTTTGGTTTATCGGGCAAAGGGCAAGGATAACATTCTAAACATTCACAAAGAATAAATTCTGTGGAACAATTTAAATGCTTTTACCATTGGATTATATTGTATTTTACCAGATTTTTTTGGTTTATCAGGCAAAGGGCAAGGATAACTTTCCAAAATATTTGTAAAAAAGGCAGGAAAATCCCTCCTGCTTTGCTCTGAAATCAATTAAAAAAGGGCAAATCTTACCTTGTGCATTTCTGTTTTATACAGGCCCTTGGGGGTTCCTTCAGTTTTGGGATTTTTTGTTCAAACTACCAAAACAAGGGACAGGACAGGAATTAAATCTGGGTTATGGCAAAACAAACCCCACAATCATTTCTGCTTCTCTCAGGTCAGTATTGCCCTGGGGAGAATTCTCCATTTTCCTGTGCCTCTGGGAGTGATTCCTGAAGGATTACTGAATTCTTTTTTTATTTTTGCAGTTATCCTCATTTATCACTTTATCCCCCTTAACATTCCAATTAATTTCACATAAAACATGACCATACTTACTTCACATTTTACCACCCCAGGAGGACTGAAAATAACTATTTTTGAAATAAGGCCTTTACAATCAGGAGTAAAACACATTTCCTTAAGGAAATCCTGCAGGAGAAAAGGACACACACAACAAAGGCAATTAAATCCACACATCATTTATACCCCTGCACAAATTAATTCCTCAATTTGAGGTGACCAAAGCAATCAAAGGAAACACAATCCCAAACTCTTCCTGGGATGGGTAGAAAATCAAAAATCATAGAAAATCTGTGGCATTTTTTATCCTTTTACTCTCTCCTCAAACCTCACACCCAAAAGCCAACTTCCAGAATAATTTTCCAGATTTCCCTTCATTTTATCCTGGCTGCAGAATTTTGTGGAATTCCTTGACATATCTCAATGCTATGATGTTAAAAAAATTAAAAATTCCCGCGTGGCAAAGGCCTCACCTTATCATTTTTATCACTGTAGCTTGCTGTTTTCAGCTTTTTCCAGCAGCTGATGTGGAATTCCACTCTACACTGCTGACAGCAGATAACACGTATAAAACCCTAAAAATGGCAAAAATGGAACATTTTTAAGTAAGACCACAACAAAATGCAGTGCTGAGCTTGGCACATCATATAAAAAGGGGCAGAAAACAGATCAAGTTTTACTTTTCAAACTGAAAATTTACCTTAAAGTCTGGGTCTGTAAAATATATTTGGATTTTGGAGTAGCCATGGCACTGCTGATATCGACAAACAGCATCTGGCTCTGGGGGGAATTTACATTCCTCAATATAATTCCTTAAAGCCAGCTGGAAAACACAGAATGGTCACAGTTAGATTCAAATTCTACAATTTGAATTGTAGATTCAAATTCTACAATTCCTTAAAGCCATCTGGAAAACACAGAATGGTCAGAGTCAAAGAGCACAGAACCAGGAAAAGATTCAACTTCTATAATTCCTTAAAGCCATCTGGAAAACACAGAATGGTCAGAGTCAAAGAGCACAGAACCAGGAAAAATTCAACTTCTACAATTCCTTAAAGCCATCTGGAAAACACAGAATGGTCACAGTTAAAGAGCACAGAACCAGGAAAAGATTCAACTTCTATAATCCAGGAAAAGATTCAACTTCTATAATTCCTTAAAGCCAGCTGGAAAACAGAATGGTCAGAGTTAAAGAGCACAGAACCAGGAAAAGATTCAACTTCTATAATTCCTTAAAGCCAGCTGGAAAACAGAATGGTCACAGTTAAAGAGCACAGAACCAGGAAAAGATTCAACTTCTACAATTCCTTAAAGCGATCTGGAAAACACAGAATGGTCAGAGTTAAAGTGCACAGAGCCAGGAAAAGATTCAACTTCCACAATTCCTTAAAGCCAGCTGGAAAACACAGAATGGTCACAGATAAAGAGCACAGAACCAGGAAAAGATTCAACTTCTATAATTCCTTAAAGCCAGCTGGAAAACACAGAATGGTCAGAGTTAAAGAGCACAGAACCAGGAAAAGATTCAACTTCTATAATTCCTTAAAGCCAGCTGGAAAACACAGAATGGTCAGAGTTAAAGAGCACAGAACCAGGAAAAATTCAACTTCTACAATTCCTTAAAGCCATCTGGAAAACACAGAATGGTCACAGTTAAAGAGCACAGAACCAGGAAAAGATTCAACTTCTACAATTCCTTAAAGCCAGCTGGAAAACACAGAATGGTCACAGTTAAAGTGCACAGAACCAGGAAAAGATTCAACTTCTATAATTCCTTAAAGTCATCTGGAAAACACAGAATGGTCACAGTTAGAGCACAGAACCAGGAAAAGATTCAACTTCTATAATTCCTTAAAGCCAGCTGGAAAACAGAGAATGGTCAGAGTTAAAGTGATCAGAACCAGGAAAAATTCAACTTTTATAATTCCTTAAAGCCATCTGGAAAACAGAATGGTCAGAGTTAGAGCACAGAACCAGGAAAAGATGCCACTTCTACAATTCCTTAAAGCCATCTGGAAAACACAGAATGGTCACAGTTAGAGCACAGAACCAGGAAAAGATTCAACTTCTATAATTCCTTAAAGCCATCTGGAAAACACAGAATGGTGACAGTTAAAGAGCACAGAACCAGGAAAAGATTCAACTTCTATAATTCCTTAAAGCCATCTGGAAAACACAGAATGGTCACAGTTAAAGAGCACAGAACCATGAAAAGATTCAACTTCTATAATTCCTTAAAGTCATCTGGAAAACACAGAATGGTCAGAGTTAAAGTGCACAGAACCAGGAAAAGATTCAACTTCCACAATTCCTTAAAGCCAGCTGGAAAACACAGAATGGTCAGAGTTAGAGCACAGAACCAGGAAAAGATTCAACTTCTACTCACAAACTCCTGGGGACAGCAGCGAAACACATCCCTCTAGGCAGAGCAGTGACTAATCCCAAAATTTATACAATATTAAACTGTTTTCTAGTGAAACCAGGCAAGATTGGCCTTTTATGGCCAAAATATTCCAGGGGTTGCTGGAAGCGCTGGCAGCTGAGAGCTCACAGCCTCAAACACCCAGAAAATGCAGGTTTGTCCCGGGCCAGTGTCCCATTGTCCAAATGGTTTTATCATTGTGCAAATGATTAAACATTATGGGGGAAAAATGTTGTTTTTTTGGTAATTTCTGAAGATCCCCAGCATTTCCAGAGTGCCTCACCTGGCACCTGGGCTGAGGAACAAGCTGAGAGCTTGGCCCTGGGGAAGCAGCCAGGTGTCCCAGGGTAAATCCTGAGGGAAAGATTTCATGTGGAATCAGGGAATTCAGGGATTTCATGTGGAAACCACGCCTCAGGTTTGAGCTTTTCTATTTTTCAGGTTCTGAGCTGCTTCAGTGTGTGGGGCTGGGCTTCATATTATGGGATGGTGAGCCAAGAGCCCACCAAGAGCAGAGCCCTGATGAAGGCTGGCGGGATCTGCATTGTGCAGGGCTCCCTGACCATGGAGGGATGGATGGATCCACATTGTCTCTGAGGAATCCTGAGGGTGGATTTTATAGCAAAAAGCCCCAAAATGCTGTTCCTACCACAAACTCTGCCTCAGGTTTGAGCTTTTCTATTTTTCACATTCTGAGCTGCTTCAGTGTGTGGGGCTGGGCTTCATATCATGGGATGGTGAGCCAAGAGCCCACCAAGAGCAGAGCCCTGATGAAGGCTGGCGGGATCTGCATTGTGCAGGGCTCCCTGACCATGGAGGGATGGATGGATCCACATTGTCTCTGAGGAATCCTGAGGGTGGATTTTATAGCAAAAAGCCCAGAAATGCTTTTCCTACCACAAACTCTGCCTCAGGTTTGAGCTTTTCTATTTTTCAGGGTCTGAGCTGCTTCAGTGTGTGGGGCTGGGCTTCATATCATGGGATGGTGAGCCAAGAGCCCACCAAGAGCAGAGCCCTGATGAAGGCTGGCGGGATCTGCATTGTGCAGGGCTCCCTGACCATGGAGGGATGGATGGATCCACATTGTCTCTGAGGAATCCTCAGGGTGGATTTTATAGCAAAAAGCCCCAAAATGCTGTTCCTACCACAAACTCTGCAGGTCTGGGGACTTTGGCCAAGTGAAAAACCTTCCCAGTTCACTGTGTTAAAAATGCCTCTGTGCAGAGCAGCTCCTGGTGCCAGATTTTTCCAGTCAAACAGGGAATTTTACCACATAAATCCCAATGTTTTATCCAGGAACCATCCAGTCAAAGTCTCCTGGTTTAAATTTCGGTCTCTTTTGAGAAATTTAACCAAAAGTCTCTTTTGGTTTTAAATTTAAAACTTCTTGGTTCTGCCAGCTCAGATTTTGAACTGGTTGTCCCCAGAATTCTGTTGTGTGCTCACACCTGAAGGTTTGGGAGTGTGCAAGGAAGGGAATCAAACATTATCCCAAAATCACTGGGGCTGGAAAGGGAATCAAATATTATCCCAAAATTACTGGGGCTGGAAAAGAGCTCCAAAATCCAACCTGGGACACATCCCCATCTTGTCACCGAGTGCCACACCCAGGCCCTGCCTGGCCAGTTCTGATAAATGATAAATAAAAAAATTAGAAATGAAAAAGCGGTAAATGGAAAAATGATCAATGGAAAAATGATAAAAAAATTATAAACAAAAAATGATAAACAAAAAATGATGGCAAATGATAAATGGAAAATGGCTACACCTTGTGAGCTCAAACAAAGCTGCTTCTCCAAACCCACTGGCCTGTGGAAGCTGCACAATTCCCATTGTGGAAAAAGGAGAACTGGAATTTCCCCAACAGAAATTTCAGCCTCAGTGTCCTGCCTGCTGCTCCCCATCCTTCCTGTATCCCAGGGAGGAGCAGGACAATTTTCTATCTCTTTTTTTTTTTAATCATTTATTTAAACATACCTGTAAATTCTCTATTCGCGTCTCCTCGATGACCTGAGTTGTTCCTGGCCAGGTTAAAACTCCGGGGACAATATTGAAATCAATCATCAGCTTTGACCTCAGGAATTGGTCGAGGGCATGAACAAACCTGGATTTGGAACAGGTCAAACACACTCAGATCCCCTGGGAGCAAAAATTCCCCAAAATTTCCACCATCAATTTTATCCTGCCAGGAGCAAACAGTGGTGACTGAGAGGATGGGGGATGAGAGAGCAGCTGGATCATTAAATGCTGGTTTGGGATTTTTTAATTTTTGTTAATGCTGGGATTGAAGTGTTTGAGATGGTATTCTATATTATATTTGGATATATTTATTATTTTTTATTTACAATAACAGTTACAGTTATTGTACTGTATGTACCGTACAATAACTGTATTGTATTTATGTACAATACAGTTGTATTTATGTACAATATTGTATTTATGTACAATAACAGTTACAGTTTTATAAGTTGTGAGTTCTATAGTATTTTACTAATAAGTTACAAAATGGTTAATTTTTTTTCTATGTAGTTTTTAAGGTTAAATTACCTAATTAAGAAATGACCCTTAAATTGTTTTTACTCTTAACTTAATGACTAATTATTCCTGTCTTGTAATGTGGATTTTTTGTCTAAGTATAAAACACTAATTAAACTTGTGAAGGAGGAGAAGGAGGAGGAGGAGAAGGAGAAAAAGAAGGAGATGAAGAAGAAGAAAGAGGAGGAGGAGGAGGAGGAGGAGAAAAAGAAGGAGATGAAGAAGAAGAAGAAAGAGAAGGAGGAGGAGGAAGAGGAGGAGGAAGGAGACGCAGATGAAGACGAAGAAAGAGAAGAAGAAAAAGAAGGAGGAGGAGGAGGAAAAGAAAGAGAAGGAGGAGAAAGGGAGAAAGAGGAGAAGAAGGACAAGGTGGCCCAGAAGAAGGACTAACTTCTGCTTTAAAACTTTTATCTTGTTCTATATATATTACTATATTCTAAAACTGTAAATTCTAGGTTTTCTATCTTGTGACATTGCACACTTCTAATTAAACTCCACGCTTGTAATTACAGTGTAATTAATTAATTTTGGAAGTCTTCTCTATGGCTTTGGGTTAAATGCAGTGTTCTCTTGGGTGTCTGTGGCTTTCAGCAGAGGAAGTTTAAAATTCTCAGCATCCAGGGTTCCAATATTTCAATTTTCTGGTTATTTGGAGGTAAAACCCTGCAGGCGTGAGGGCAGGCAGGGATGAGCCTGGGATGCCAAGGGATCCATGGATGGGGGAAGGTTTATATAGTGTGGATTTTTATGTGAAGTTTGAGGTAAGAAATGCTGGCTTAGAAATGTCTTGGAATTGGATAGATATTGTTGAGAGAGAAATGGAATGAGAAATAAGTAAATAAATAATTTTCTGTAAATAAAACTAGATATTTTGGAGAAATAGAATGATTAAAATGTTTTGTAGTAAGATTTATGAGGGGTAATTTTAGAGATGCAAAGTTTAGGTAAGAAAGGTTGGCTTAGAAATGTTATGGAATAGGATATTGTTGAGAGAGAAATGGAATTAGAAATAAATAAATAAATACTTTTAAGTAAATTAAACTAGATATTTTGGAGAAATAGAACGATGAAAATGTTTTGTAGTAAGATTTATGAGGGGCAATTTTAGAGATATAAAGTTTGAGGTAAGAAATGCTGGCTTAGAAATGTCATGGAATTGGATAGATATTGTTGAGAGAGAAACGGAATGAGAAATAAATAAATAATTTTCTGTAAATAAGATTAGATATTTTGGAGAAATAGAACTATTGAAAATGTATTGTAGCAAGATTTATGAGGGGTAATTTTAGATGATGTAAAGTTTGAGGTAAGAAATGCTGGCTTAGAAATGTTACGGAACAGGGTAGATATTGCTGAGAGTGAAATGGAATTGGAAATAAATAAATAAATACATAATTTTCTGTAAATAAGACTAGATATTTTGGAGAAATAGAACTATGAAAAATGTACTGTAGTAAGATTTATGAGGGGCAATTTTAAAAGATTGGTTTTCAGTTGCCTTCTGATAGTGATGGTGTGAATTATAACATCTGTACTGTCTCAGCCTTCACATGAGACTGAAAATGGAATAGAAGTTTTTAAAACCTCTCTCAGTTGCCCCATCTCTGGGTGAAAAAAGGGCTTTATCCCACAGCCAGGGGTGCTGTCACCTGTGCAGGGACCTTTTTGGGGTCAAGACTGCCAGGGAAATGATCCACGAGCACAGGAGTGGGATGCAATCCCAGGAAGCAGAAATTCCCTCAGAGCATCCACCAGCCCTGAGCAGGTGCTTTGAGCCCCCCCCAGCAGGAGGGGAGACAGAAATACATAAAATTCAGTCCCAAACCTCCTTTATTTGGCATTATTTTGGCATGGCAAGGGGGCAGGGAGAGGGGGGATGGCAGAGCCCCAGCTGGAGCCAGCACAGCCAGGCCCAGCTGTGCTTTATTTATTCCCTGAAGGATAAAGGGAGAAACACCCTGACCAAAACCTCCTTTGATGTTTTTCATTCTGAGTTCTTTGTGTTTCTTTTATATATTGGAAGTTAATAAAGTTTTTTTCTCTTTATTCATAAGATGGAGCCTGCTTTGCTTTTTTTATGATCACATCTCACAGCAGACAACACCAGGGAGAATTATTTTCATAATTCTGAGGAGCAGGGGAAAAAAACTTCCCCTTTCCCCATCCCTGTGGGCAGCTCAGAGGGAGAAAAGCCAGGAATGAGGGAGTGAATTCCAGCCTGGGATGAAGGAGGGGAGCAGAAAAGTGATTTCAGTTGTTTCACTCTGTTTCCCACTCTCCAATTATCTTTTAATGAACAATAAACAATTTTTCCTGACATTGTTTCCTGTGAGTCATTAGGAAATGATCTCCCTGTATTTACCTCCACCCTGGAGCTTTGCCATGGAATTTCTCCCCTCTCCCTCAGAGGAGGAGATCACAACGGGATAAGGAGCCCCCACCACGAGCCTTTAGGGGGAACTTTGATCCCACGGAGCTCCAGGGACACCCCAAAATCCCCCCACCAGCTCCCCACAGGATTCCACGAGGGACAAACCCCAGCAGGAATTTCTGGACGGGTGGGAGCAGCTCCAGCTTTTTTGCTCCCGTTTTGTTCCTGTCCTGGCCCTGCATTCCAGGCTCTCCCTGTCCCTGTGGGACGTGCCAGCTCAGAACTCCTCCCTGCTTTCTCAGCTCCAGGGCATTTGTGACTCACCGGGGCCTCTGCCCAGCCCAAGGCCGCCCTGCAGCTCCCCGGGGATGAGATAAAGCCACATTTCTTTGGGATGCATTCTTCCCTCAGAACAAGGAGGGTTTGTTCTTTCCCTCTGAGCTCCCCCCGCTGCGGGGCTGGGATCCCTGAATCCCAAATATTCCCCCAAATCTGCTCTGTTCAGCAGCTCCCATCAGCAGCAATAAAATTCCACTTGCATTCAATCCATTGGATTAAATCCACTGTGTGAAATCTATTGGATTAAAGTTATTGTATTAAACCTATTGTACTGAATCCATTGGATTAAACACACTGGGATTAAATTAAAACACTATGGGTTTAAACCCACTGGATTAAACTAATTTTATCAAATCCACTGGATTGAATCTATTGTATTAAAGCCATAGGATTAAATCTATTGGATTAAACCCATTAGATTAAATCCATTTAATTAAACCCATTGGATTAAATCCATTGGATTAAACCCACTGGATTAAATTTATATGTATTAAACCTATTGTACTGATTCCATTGGATTAAACACACTTGGATTAAATCCATAGGACTACACCCACTGGATTAAACCCACTGGATTTAATTTATTATATTAAACCCATTGTACTGAATCCATTGGATTAAACACACTTGGACTAAATACACTTGGATTAAATCTATGGGTTTAAACGCACTGGATTAAACTAATTTTATCAAATCCACTGGATTGAATCTATTGTATTAAAGCCATTGGATTAAATCTATCATATTAAATCATTTGGATTAAACCCATTAGATTAAATCCATTGGATTAAACCCACTGGATTAAATTTATATGTATTAAACCTATTGTACTGAATCCATTGGATTAAACCAACTTGGACTAAATACACTTGGATTAAATCCATTGGATTAAACCCATTAGATTAAATCCATTTAATTAAACCCATTAGATTAAATCCATTGGATTAAACCCACTTGATTAAAATTATTTGTATTAAACCTATTGTACTGAATCCATAGGATTAAACACACTTGGATTACATCCATAGGATTACGCCCACTGGATTAAACCCACTGGATTTAATTTATTATATTAAACCCATTGTACTGAATCCATTGGATTAAACACACTTGGACTAAATACACTTGGATAAAATCCATTGGATTAAATCAATGGGTTTAAACCCACTGGATTAAACTAATTTTATTAAAACCACTGGATTGAATCTATTGTATTAAATCCATTGGATTAAACCCATTAGATTAAATCCATTTAATTAAACCCATTGGATTAAACCCATTGGATTAAATCCATTGGATTAAACCCACTTGATTAAAATTATTTGTATTAAACCTATTGTACTGAATCCATTGGATTAAACACACTGGGATTAAATCCATAGGACTACACCCACTGGATTAAACCCACTGGATTTAATTTATTATATTAAACCCATTGTACTGAATCCATTGGATTAAACACACTTGGACTAAATACACTTGGATTAAATCCATCGGATTAAATCTATGGGTTTAAACCCACTGGATTAAACTAATTTTATTAAATCCACTGGATTGAATCTATTGTATAAAAGCCATTGGATTAAATCTATTGTATTAAATCAATTGGATTAAACCTATTAGATTAAATCCATTGGATTAAATCCATTGGATTAAACCCACTTGATTAAAATTATTTGTATTAAACCTATTGTACTGAATCCATTGGATTAAACACACTTGGATTAAATCCATAGGATTACGCCCACTGGATTAAACCCACTGGATTTAATTTATTATATTAAACCCATTGTACTGAATCCATTGGATTAAACACACTTGGACTAAATACACTTGGATTAAATCCATTGGATTAAATCTATGGGTTTAAACCCACTGGATTGAATCTACTGTATTAAAGCCATTGGATTAAATCTATTGTATTAAATCAATTGGATTAAACCCATTGGATTAAATCCATTTAATTAAATCCACTGGATTAAATCCATTGGATTAAACCCACTGGATTAAATTTATATGTATTAAACCCATTGTACTGAATCCATTGGATTAAACACACTTGGACTAAATACACTTGGATTAAATCCATTGGATTAAATCTATGGGTTTAAACCCACTGGATTAAACTAATTTTATCAAATCCACTGGATTGAATCTATTGTATAAAAGCCATTGGATTAAACCCATTAGATTAAATCCATTTAATTAAATACATTGGATTAAATCAACTGGATTAAATTTATATATGTAAATTTAATTATTAATGATATACATAATATATATAATTATATATATATTGTCTAATAAATAATTATATTAAATTTTAAACCCATTGTACTGAATCCATTGGATTAAACCCCTTAGATTTAATTTATTGTATTTAAACCCATTGTACTGAATCCATTTCACTAAATCCATTGTATTCAACCCACTGGATTAAATTTATACATATAAAGTTAATGCACAATTATATATATAATATATATAATTATATATATATAGTTTAATTAATAATTACATTAAATTTTAAACCCATTTGTACTGAATTCGTTGGATTTAAACCACTTGGATTAAATCCATTTAATTAAACACATTTGATTTAATTTATTGTATTTAAACCCATTGTACTGAATCCATTGGATTAAACCCATTAGATTAAATCCATTTTCTTAAATACATTGGATTAAATCCACTGGATTAAATTTAGAGTTATAATTTAATTAACAATTATATACATATATAATATATATATAATTATATATAAAAATAGTTTTAATTAATAATTATAATAAATTTTAAACCCATTGTGCTGAATCCATTGGATTAAACCCATTAAATCCATTTTATCAAATACATTGGATTAAATCCACTGGATTAAATTTAGATATATAATTTAATTAACAATTATATACATATAATATATATATATAATTACATATAAAAATAGTTTTAATTAATAATTATAATAAATTTTAAACCCATAGTGCTGAATCCATTGGATTAAACCCATTAGATTAAATCCATTTTATCAAATCCACTGGATTAAATTTAGATATATAATTTAATTAACAATTATATACATATATAATATATATATATAATTATATATAAAAATAGTTTCAATTATTATAATAAATTTTACACCCATTGTGCTGAATCCATTGGATTAAACCCATTAGATTAAATCCATTTTATCAAATACATTGGATTAAATCCACTGGATTAAATTTATAGTATTAAATCCTCTGTATTAGACCCATTGGATTAAATTTATATATATAATTTATTTAACAATTATAAACATATATAATATATACATAATTATATATAAAAATAGTTTTAATTAATAATTATAATAAATTTTAAACCCATTGTGCTGAATCCATTGGATTAAACCCATTAGATTAAATCCATTTTATCAAATCCACTGGATTAAATTTAGATATATAATTTAATTAACAATTATATACATATATAATATATATATATAATTATATATAAAAATAGTTTCAATTAATAATTATAATAAATTTTACACCCATTGTGCTGAATCCATTGGATTAAACCCATTAGATTAAATCCATTTTATCAAATACATTGGATTAAATCCACTGGATTAAATTTAGAGATATAATTTAATTAAGAATTATATACATATATAATATATATATTATATAATTATTTATAGAAAGTTTTAATTAATAATTATAATAAATTTTACACCCATTGTGCTGAATCCATTGGATTAAACCCATTAGATTAAATCCATTTTCTTAAATACATTGGATTAAATCCACTGGATTAAATTTAGATATATAACTTAATTAACAATTATATACACATATAATATATATAATTATATATAAAATTGTTTTAATTAATAATTATAATAAATTTTACACCCATTGTGCTGAATCCATTGGATTAAACCCATTAGATTAAATCCATTTTATCAAATACATTGGATTAAATCCACTGGATTAAATTTATAGTATTAAATCCTCTGTATTAGACCCACTGAATTAAATTTAGATATATAATTTATTTAACAATTATATACATATATAATATATATATAATTATATATAAAAATAGTTTTAATTAATAATTATAATAAATTTTAAACCCATAGTGCTGAATCCATTGGATTAAACCCATTAGATTAAATCCATTTTATCAAATACATTGGATTAAATCCACTGGATTAAATTTATTGTATTAAATCCTCTGTATTAGACTCACTGGATTAAATTTATATATATTATTTATTTAACAATTATAAACATATATAATACAGATATATATATAAATATTTTTAAATTATTAATTATAATAAATTTTAAACCCATTGTGCTGAATCCATTGGATTAAACCCATTAAATCCATTTTATCAAATACATTGGATTAAATTTAGATATATAATTTAATTAACAATTATATACACATATAATATATATAATTATATATAAAAATTGTTTTAATTAATAATTATAATAAATTTTACACCCATTGTGCTGAATCCATTGGATTAAACGCATTTGATTTAATTTATTGTACTGAAATCCATTGGATTAAATCCATTGCATCAAACCCATTTGATTAAACCCATTGGATTAAACCCATTTTATTAAACCCAGCTGACAGATGAATTTAATGACCAACACAGCAAAATTAAAGCCCCACCACACACAGTTCTTCAAATAAAAAAAATTTTCCCAAAAACTCTGAATTTTCCATCAGACCAACCTGTTTTGCCTGAGGTAAACCCTTCCAATCCCATAGTGTGCCAAACAAAAACAACTTTCTTCTGGATATTTCTCCATTATTTTCTTAAACTGAACTTCAGCTTTTGCCAATGCCTTCAAAAGAAACGGGAGACACAAATAAAGGGAGTTTTGCCAGAATATTTTCATTTTCCTGGGTTTTTTCCTCCTTTAGACTGGGTCGGTGTGCCCCATTCCTTGATCAGTCTTGGGAGCAGTAAATGGAATTACAGACCCCGGGGATCACAGGCAGAAACTCACTTTCTTTTTTTAAAAAAAACCAATTTATTCTGTAAGCATGGGGTTGCTGTAACCCAAATAATTGAAATTTCTGAGCTCAGCTGTTTTAAAATTCATTTTAAGACACTGAATATTATCAAATATTCAGGAAGAAAAACCCCCCCAAAAAAACCAACTCCTGCTCTGGTTTGGCATTTCCAGAACCCAAAAGAATTCTTGGTTTAGGATCAGAATATTCCTGTCCAAAACACCAGTGCAGAGCAGAAATCAAAATTACTGATTGTAATTTCATTGAAGGCTTACAAAGCAATTTTATTTGATAGCCTAATTCCAAAACTATCAAGGATTTAGTCCCAAATATTCAATTTGGACAATTCCAAAATGTGCCCAGAGGTTTCTCTCCCCTCTCACCTTCCCAGTTATGAAAATGCAAAAAAGGGATGAGAATCTGAGCTAGAAATTGGAATTAAGGGAGTTTATATACATAAAACAAATAAAAAGAAAAAATTAGAAATATATGCTTTAAATATACATAAATTGGAATAAAGGGAGTATTTATATATAAATCAAAAAATAGAAATATATACGTTAAATATACATAAATTGGAATTAAGACAGTATTTATATATAAAATAAATCAAAAGAAATGAATAGAAATATATACATTAAATGAATAGAAATATATACATTAAATATACATAAATTGGAATTAAGACAGTATTTAAGTATAAAATAAATAAAATTTTTAAAATATATAGATTTCAAAATAAATAAAACCACAAATAAATTCTGTCCTACCTCAGGATGTCCCATTCCCAGGAGGGCAGTGGCATGTCCATAGAGGAATATAACATAATTAATATAAGGAATATTCACATTACTCATATACTAAAAAAAAAAAAAAAAAAAAAAAAGAAAGAAAGCTAAATTTTAGTCACAGCACAACAAAGACATGGTAAAAATACTGTAAATTAATTAAGAGAAATCCAGGATGACTTTTGGGTCAGTGGCTGATTGGGTAAGGATACACAGACACCAAATTTCACTGAATTTGCCTTTAAAATCCTTTTTACCCTTTGTTCTTATAAATCATAGTTAATTTGGCAATCACAGAGAAGACCTTGAAGATCAGCAAGTCCAACCAACGATGGAGTTTAGATTTAAAGAAACACAAAATGTTTGATGCAAATATTTGTGGAAAAGAGGAAAGGAAAGGAAAGGAAAGAAAAGGAAAGGAAAGGAAAGGAAAGGAAAGGAAAGGAAAGGAAAGGAAAGGAAAGGAAAGGAAAGGAAAGGAAAGGAAAGGAAAGGAAAGGAAAGGAAAGGAAAGGAAAGGAAAGGAAAGGAGAAGGAAAAAGGAAAAAGGAAAAGGAAGGGGAAGGGGAATGGAAATGGAAAGGGAATTTCAAGGAAAGTAAAGGGAAAAGGGAAAAGAATATTTGGGAAACACAGGTGTGTGTGTGTCTATAACATTCCTAAAATCACTCCCTCAGCAGCCACCAACCCAGCCCAACCCAACCCATCCCAACCCAACCCATCCCAACCCAACCCAGCCCAGCCCAGCCCAATCCAACCCAACCCAACCCAGCCCAACCCAACCCAGCCCAACCCAACCCAACCCAGCCCAACCCAACACAGCCCAGCCCAACCCAACCAAGCCCAACCCAGCCCAACCCAACCCAGCCCAACCCAACCCAACCAAGCCCAACCCAGCCCAACCCATCCCAACCCAACCCAACCCAGCCCAACCCAACCCAACCCAACCCAACCCAGCCCAACCCAACCCAACCCAGCCCAATCCAACCCAGCCCAACCCAGCCCAACCCAGCCCAACCCAACCCAGCCCAACCCAACACAGCCCAACCCAACCCAACCCAGCCCAACCCAACCCAACCAAGCCCAACCCAGCCCAACCCAACACAGCCCAATCCAACACAGCCCAACCCAGCCCAACCCAACCCAGCCCAACCCAACCCAACCCAGCCCAACCCAGCCCAACCCAGCCCAACCCAACCCAACACAGCCCAACCCAACCCAACCCAGCCCAACCCAGCCCAACCCATCCCAACCCAACCCATCCCAACCCAACCCAACCCAGCCCAATCCAACCCAGCCCAACCCAACCCAACCCAACCCAGCCCAACCCAACCCAGCCCAACCCAACACAGCCCAACCCAACCCAACCCAACCCAACCCAACCCAACACAGCCCAACCCAACCCAACCCAACCCAACCCAACCCAACCCAGCCCAATCCAACCCAACCCAACCCAGCCCAGCCCAACCCAGCCCAACCCAGCCCAGCCCAATCCAACCCAGCCCAACCCAACCAAGCCCAACCCAGCCCAACCCATCCCAACCCAACCCATCCCAACCCAACCCAGCCCAGCCCAGCCCAATCCAACCCAACCCAACCCAGCCCAACCCAACCCAGCCCAACCCAACCCAGCCCAACCCAACCCAACCCAACCCAGCCCAACCCAACCCAGCCCAACCCAACCCAACCAAGCCCAACCCAGCCCAACCCATCCCAACCCAACCCAACCCAGCCCAACCCAACCCAACCCAACCCAACCCAGCCCAACCCAACCCAACCCAACCCAGCCCAACCCAACCCAGCCCAATCCAACCCAGCCCAACCCAGCCCAACCCAGCCCAACCCAACCCAGCCCAACCCAACACAGCCCAACCCAACCCAACCCAGCCCAACCCAGCCCATCCCAACCCAACCCAACCCAGCCCAGCCCAGCCCAACCCAACCCAACCCAACCCAGCCCAACCCAACACAGCCCAATCCAACCCAACCCAACCCAACCCAGCCCATCCCAACCCAACCCAACCCAACCCAGCCCAACCCAACCCAGCCCAACCCAACCCAACCCAACCCAGCCCAACCCAACCCAACCCAGCCCAACCCATCCCAACCCAACCCAACCCAGCCCAACCCAACCCAACCAAGCCCAACCCAGCCCAACCCAACACAGCCCAATCCAACCTAGCCCAATCCAACCCAACCCAACCCAACCCAACACAGCCCAACCCAGCCCAGCCCAGCCCAATCCAACACAGCCCAACCCAACCCAGCCCAACCCAACCCAACACAGCCCAACCCAACCCAACCCAGCCCAACCCAGCCCAACCCATCCCAACCCAACCCATCCCAACCCAACCCAACCCAGCCCAATCCAACCCAGCCCAACCCAACCCAACCCAACCCAGCCCAACCCAACCCAGCCCAACCCAACACAGCCCAACCCAACCCAACCCAACCCAACCCAACCCAACCCAGCCCAATCCAACCCAACCCAACCCAGCCCAGCCCAACCCAGCCCAACCCAGCCCAGCCCAATCCAACCCAACCCAACCCAGCCCAACCCAACACAGCCCAACCCAGCCCAACCCAACACAGCCCAACCCAGCCCAATCCAACCCAGCCCAACCCAGCCCAATCCAACCCAGCCCAACCCAGCCCAACCCATCCCAGCCCATCCCAGCCCAGCCCAACCCAGCCCAGCCCAGCCATGGCCATTGTGGGGAAGGCAGGGCTGGCACAGGGCGGTGCAGGCAGGTCCCTCCAGCCCTGCCTGGCCCAGGGAAGGGAATTTGGCTGCTCTCACCGCCACGCCCGAGCCGTAGAAGAGGCTGAGGAGCTGCGAGAAGGCGAGCTCGGCGTCGTGGCACTGCTGCTCCTGCAGGGCCCGGCAGCCATCGCGGGCCAGCGCCTTCACACCCTCGGGCAGGCGGCTGAAATCCACCTGCAACGGGCACCACGGCAGTCAAGCCAAGAAAAAACTCCATTTCCCCCCTTTTTTCTTGAATTTCATTTTATTTTTTTTAATAAATAAAAATATTTTGGCTTTTTTTTCTTTCTTTCTCACATTGCGCCTTCAAACTTTTTCACACTTTCTCACATTGCGCCTTCAAATTTTTTACACCCGGTGTTGTCGGGTTGTTTTTGCACACAATAATCAGGATTGTTTTGGGGGAAGGAAGGTGCTGAATGCATAAATTTGAATTTCTGGGATGAAAACCAAGTTATTTCTGAGAGTTTACCGTGAATTCTGGGGCATTCAAGGCTTTTAGCAGGGGCAGAATAATGGGTTTGTCCCTGGCCAGCGAGGCTCCATCGCCCTCCAGCCCGAGGGATTTTCCATCTGCACTGAAATCCACCTGGAACAGTTCACAGACAAAGAAACAGTAAATTCAAATAAAGAAAACATTTTTTTTTTTTTTTTTTTCCTTTCAAAAGCAAGCAAATAATTTAATTCAGGAAATAAATATTTGCTAGAATGCTTCTGGGACAGCCAAGTGGAAATCCTGCAGCCTCCTGAATTGTTTCACCACAATTTCACTTTTCAAGCAGCAAACCAAGTGCATTTTTATAAAACTCTTCAGAGTTTCAGATTTTATAAAACTCTTGCATTAGATTTTCATGGAGCTGCTAATCTCTTAAAAACCCCATTTTAATTCTAAATTTCTCTCCAGAAAGCTGCAACTTTAGTTCAAGCACTGTTTTAATTCTCCTCACATATAAAAAAACCCAAGAGCACAACCCAGACTTTTTGTGCCCAAATATTTTTGGAAGAGCTGAGCATTTTTTCATTTTTCATTTGTGTCCAGCTCAGCTCATGCTGGAAGGTTTCACAGTCCACTATTTTATTCTGTTATTTATTATTATGTTATGTAAAAATTATATTTCGTTTTCACCATTGATACTTGCTGAACTCTGCAGGAATTTATATTATGCAAATAATTAAGATTTATTTTAATTTCCTACAACTCCTGGGTTAATGCTGTCCCATGCACTTATAGATCAGAATAAATTTTATTATTTTAATGCTAAAATAATGACATACAAAGCAGATTAAATAAATGAAAATGTTCTGAAATAGCAAAACAAAAAGAAGTATTTGATAGGAAATGAGGGGTAGAAGCTGCACTTTGTCTTCTAAATTCAGTTTCATCCTGTGAGATATTTAATCTGAATAAAGATTTTTGATATCTACATCCCCTAATTAACAGGGATGAAAGAATTAGTTATTTAATTAAGTAATTAAATAATTTCATTAGTTAAGCATTATCATTATTTCCTTCAGGAATTTATTGGTGATTGACCAGAGAAGGAGAATTTTCCCCCAATGAATGAATTTTATAAAATTTGTATGAATTTTAGTGTTTCCAACAGCCAGTCCACAAAATTGGTTATTACCAAATGTATCCAAATGGCAAAAAAACATTTAGGCACAAATTTGGGAAAGGCTTTTTAAATCCCTGAATGATCCCAGCCAGGTTTTACTTTTTGATTAAAAATTTAATTAAAATTTGAATTTAAAATTATCCCAGCCAGGCTTTAATTTTTGATTAAAAATTTAATTAAAAATTATCCCAGCCAGGTTTTACAGCAGGAGAAGAAAGAGAAAGCAGAGGAAAATCAGAATAAATCAGAATAAATCAGTGTAACCACAGAATTCCTGCCTCTGATCAAAGCCACACAGAGCACAGGGAGTCAAATTTTGGAATTAACCAAGATTTTGTGCAATATTCCTAAAAAATGAGAAATAATTTCCAATTCAAGGCTGGATTCCCATTACCTGTGGCACAGCACAGAAACCTTTATCCTCCATGGCTTTTTCCCTCTTCAAATCCACATGATCCCTACAAAAAACAGGACAGGGGCACCAAGGGTTTGGAAATGTGCTTTAAATCTCAATTTATTGTCAATAAAATGTGGTTTTCTAAGGTCTGATCATCTCCCCCCAGCACAGAAATAATTTTGGAGCTGGTTCAGCTGCTTTAAAGAGGATTTGTCCCACAAGAAATGAAAATATTCCCCCTCCTTGAAGGGAAAGGAAAATACTGATAATTCAGTTTAATGACCTCTCCTGTGGCAAAATTTCAATTTTTCTACCTACACTGCTACTCAAAACATTACGGGAAAACAAAAGGATTGTACTGAAATAAATATTGATTTAAAGAAATCGAAATTTGGGGTTGTGGTCACATTTCGATTAGGACTGGGAATTATCAGGTTTCCTGAAGAAATCTGAAATCTGTGTTGAAAAATTCTCTTTAATGCAAACTTCCGTATTTCCATAAAATAAAAATCCTGTTTTGCTGGATTTTTATGTTTTGAGCCATCCTAAACACAACAAAAATCTCCACAGTGTGGCCCCAGCACCAGTGGAAATATTCAATGATTTCCTCTCATAAATTCTGTTTTAAGTGGAAACAGAAATATTTTATAAATATAATATTTAATATAGAATTATTTATTAATAAATATTTAAATATAAATATTTAATACTATAAAATCTATTGTTTCACCTTAATTAATCGAATTTTAACCCCAAATGCAACCATTCACATTCCTTTCCTACAGGAGCATCCTGGCCTTAAAATCAGACTTTTGACTGGAAATTGGAGCCAACAAACAACTAAACAAAGTTCTTTCATAAAATAAAGTTTATAAAACCAAATTTCATTTTTTTTCCAGAGCTCAGGGAGTGCCAGAGGAGTTGGAACAATTCATCTGAACAATTCAAGGAGACCTTGGAAACGAGGCAAGAGTTACAATTATTGCTTTAACTCTGGATGTAACAACTGAAACAAAACTCCTGTCCCCCCTCTCTGCTTCCACAGCAAATATTCAAATTATGCCTTCATTTACTAAAACTCAGCTGGGCATGGAAGATTTTCAGTTTTCAAGTAATAACTGTGGAAAAATTGGAATTTTGGGGAATTTATCCATTATTAGGATGTAAAAAATTACACAGAGCCATTAGCAAGGAGCAAGCAGCAAACCCAAGATGTATTAATTTTACATAAAATAGCTCAAAATAAGAATAATTTTGAAAAAAAGGATAATAAATTTTTAAATAAATAGCATTTCTCACCTCATTTTTTCATAGTCACTAGTTTTGGTTTTTGGCTTTCGTTTGCTTTGCTGGCTTTGGTCTGTAAAGAGGAAAAGGATTTTAAACAAAATGATCATCACCTGAAACAAGCAAAGAAAAAAATGAGCAAAGAAAAAAATGCACTTGGAACTCACTTCTGGCTCTGTAAATTGTAGATCTTAAAAACTGACAGGGGCAAAATTAACAAACCAAAAAGTGAAATTCAATTTAGTTTTGTTCAATGGTAGACAGGATTAAAAAATCCTAAAGGGGAATGATTTTAAACAAATAGAAGAATCTTAAACAAACAGAAGAATCTTAAAATCCTGCAGGATTGCAGCATTTTAATCCCAAAATTGTGATTAAATAATTGCAAAATTGTGATTATTAAAGTGGACTCCAGGCTAAAGAAATCAGTCTGTCCTAAAAAATAATAATTTATATTTTTATATATACATATATATATATAGTTTATATATTATATGTAGCATATATTATATATATCTAAAATATAAAAAGCAGTTTATATTTCTATATTATATATATTTTATATATATATTTCTAATTCTTATATAATTATGCATTGTATATTAGAATGTATACATTGTATGTTAGGTAATATACAATGTATGCATTCTAATTATGATTATGTTTAAATGAATATATAAATTATGATTATATTTAAATAAATTCTATTTCTGATTATATTTAAATAAAAGGTAATATGCATTATAAAATAATATTATTGAATGTTTTATATTTAAATTGTTTGGGGTTTTTTTGGTTATATTGTTAGTGACCAATCAGAATTTTCAAAGGCAATTACAAACCCCTATGGAAGTCCAAGTTTCTCTGGAAAAATCATGAGGGTGAATTTTTTCCTTCAAAAGCCCCAAATTAAAGTGAATCTCAAATGGAAATAAACAGAGACAAACAAATAACTCCACGTGGAAATACTGGATGCCAAAAACAAGGAAGGAGTAATCAGGTGAGACCAATTCACATTTAACTTTTAAATTTCACCTCAGAGACCTCACACAAAATTCACTGGAGCGCCTCAGACCTCCAGCCCTGCTGTGGAACAGGGACTGAGGAAACAATCCCTGGGCAGCAAGGAGGGAGAAAATGACTTTAATGCTTTGTTGTGATGACAAACTCAGGAATTCCTGCCATTAACTGCAAAATTTTCTTTTTTTTTTGTTGGTCACACCCACAGAAAACAATGCAGCACCTGGGCTGAAATTCTTGGGCACTGAGGTAATGTTCTGCTGAACCACCAGAAAATCAGATTTTGAGAACAGGAGGAGGAGTTATTCAAGTTGCAGGTGAAATTTTATAAATTGTGTGCGCTGAAAAATGATACTCGGAGGATTTTAAACAGAAATACTGCATGTGGAAAAATCCAGGTGGGCTCTGAGGGCCCTCCCTGCGGGCAGGGGAGGCGCCCATGAACATTCCTCTGCTAAACCCTACCCGGGGGCAATTAAAGCCTTGGGCCAGCAGCAATTGCTCATTAAGAGCTGCTTAATGACCTCAGACTTCAGTGAGTCAGCACAAAAACCAGGAGTCACCGGGCCTGAACATGTTCAGAGTGATTCCACGGACCGCTCCTTGAGCGGATGGCGGCTGCAGCTCATGGGAACCCCAAAGCTGCACTGAAAACCCCCACAAATCCCTCTTAATAAAAGTACTGGAACGCTGGAAAATCAGAATCCTCCTGAAAGGCTGGAAACACTTCCAGCACATCATCCTTTAAGACTGAGATATTTCATTTTTTTCTTCATTTTATGTGTTGCTTCCCCGAAAGGAACCGATCTAACTCACAGCAAAATCTTAGTGAAGAGAGAGAAACCACCTCAGCGTGGAAGGAAGAAATCAATCAGAAAAAAGAAAAAAAAATTCATCCTCATGACTTTTTGATTATTTTGCTCCAGTTTCAGAAGCCATTCAACAAAAATTACTGCAGCAACAATTCCCATAGAAACAACTCCTCCCCTACAACAGCCAACTTTAAATGCTGCTTCCACAAGAAATAAAAAAGCTCCTAAAACAAGGTAACAAGCAAAACCAGCTGATTTACTATTAAAATACTTAAGGAAACGCATTAATTCCACAGAAAACATCATTTACTTACCCAACAAACACTTAAAAATATTAGGAGAAGCAAAATGACTTTTCTTAGCACTTTCCATTAGGAGCGACCAAAGATATTTAATAAAAATATACAGCAGCTCAAAGAAACAGTACATGAAGACCAAAAATAGGAAGTAGCAAGAAAAATAAATCAAAAAGGCCAGGAGTTTTACAATAATATAATGTGGCATTAAGTTCTTTGCCATTAAAACTCCCTGCAAGTTCAGTGAACAAAGGCAAAGGGAAAAAAAAAAAATAAATAAATAAAAAGGCTCTTCCTCCCCCACCCACAGCAAACTGGGGCCAGCCAGTCACTGGGAGCCTCCTCCTCCCTCCAAATCAAACATTTTGCTCTGCAGAGCCAGGGGGAGGAGGAAGGGAGAACAGAAAGTGAAAATGGAGTAAAGCAGAAACACGGGATGAGCACGGGGTTGGTGAAATTACTGCGGCCGTGGTGTCCGGCCAAGGATTGCCAGGTCCCTCCCAGGACTTCCCCTCTTCTTCCTCAGCTCCTCCAAGAACCAGCCACCCTGCCACTTCTCCAGCCCCTCTGTGCCTCCCCACCCTGCCGGGGAGGGATTTCCAATTTAATGCCCAATTTCATCCTCTGCCACGCAGTGCCTGTGCTCCCACACGCAGCAGGAGAAGGGGAATTTTCAGCGCCCCTGAAGTTGGGTGATAAGAGCTCAGAGCCCAACTTGCAAAGGAGATAAAAGGATGTCAGAGAGGCACAGAGGATGCTGAGCACAGCTGGGAACAGATAATGAGGAATACAGAGGGGCTGGGGCAAAATTACCCACCCAGAAACACCAGCACACGCCCACAGAGGAGCTCAGAAAGGGAAACTCCGAATTTTGGGGGCTCTCAGTGAACAGAGCCCCAGAGAAACCTCCAAATGATTCAGGGAAACCTTGAAATGATTCAGGGAAACCTTCAAATGATTCAGGGAAACCTTGAAATGATTCAGGGAAACCTTGAAATGATTCAGGGAAACCTTCAAATGATTCAGAGAAATCTTCAAATGATTCAGGGAAACCTTGAAATGATACAGAGAAACCTTCACATGATTCAGAGAAATCTTCAAATGATTCAGAGAAATCTTCAAATGATTCAGAGAAACCTTCAAATGGTTCAGGGAAACCTTCAAATGATACAGAGAAACCTTCAAATGATTCAGAGAAACCTTCAAATGATTCAGAGAAACCTTGAAATGATTCAGAGAAACCTTGAAATGATTCAGGGAAACCTTCAAATGATACAGAGAAATCTTCAAATGATTCAGAGAAATCTTCAAATGATTCAGGGAAACCTTGAAATGATTCTCCAGCGCCATGAAAGAGGTGGATGCCTGGAAATGTGTTGGAATGCAAGAATCCCTGGACTCCTCAGAGAGAGAAATGGATGCAGGGGCTGCATTAAAGCCTTGAGAGGAATTAAGATCTATTCAAACCACATAGAAGTAGAAAGCAAAGTTCAAGTTTTAAGTAAATAGAAGTGTAACATATTGTTTTAAGTAAGGAGAAATATATCTTAAGTGCCTTAAGAAACCAGTAGTCAAGTTTTTTAAACTTAGTACTTACTTTACTTAGTAATAAAGTTCTTAAACCTTAAAAAACTGGCTAGTAAAGGCCCTAAGGCCTAGTTTAAATTTCAGTTTAAACTTAATGCCAGACATAACAAAGACAGAGCAAAACCTTGCTTCCTTCTCTAGACAGAATTATTAATGTAAATAGATAAAGATATATGTGTAAATAGATAAAGCTATGTGTGTAAATAGATAAAACTAATTTAGATAAGAACTAAAACTACTTCCCCGTCACTTTTGTACGTTAGAATCAAGTTCAGATTGTGAATGTTTCAGATTCGGGGTTTTGGCTGGTTGGCTGTTTTATGTATAAAAATCCCTGTACTGGGGTGGGGACAACCACCAACAAAAGAAGAATAAGAGGACAACAAGAAAAAGAAAGTGATGCCTTAGGTTTGGCTTTTATATTTTTCTGATTCTGTGCATGGCTCTGGGTTCACATTCAGGGATGCTGAGCTCTGTGCACAGAGCAGGGAGACAAAACAATTCCTGCTCCAGCTGGGCACCAAGGACAAATGAGCCAAATCTCAGCCCAGGAGCACAAACCCCGTGGGCTGGAGAGAGAAAAACAAGCAGGGTGGGACTGCAGGGCTAAAGCTGCAATGGGACAATGAACTGCAAGGTGCAAATGGAGCAGAACTGATCCCAGGGACAGAGCCCGTGCCCGGCCGTGCATTTTGGGGCCATTTTGGTTCATCCTGGGTGCAGCCCTGGCTGGGCTCTGCTGCTGCCCAAGGTGCATCCATGGAGGAGATGCTGTGAATAAATCCCTGCTTTATTCTTTAGCTCTGCCCAGCTCTGCTCTATCTCAGCCTGCACAAGGCATCAGAAGCAGAAAATGCTGTTCCTGCCCTCTCTTCCCTGCTCTCTTCTCCATGTGGAACACAAAGTTTTGTGTCAGGTACATCCAGGCAATGTGTGTATTTGTCATTTTAATGTGTGGAAACCACCCATAGGACAGTTATAAAGACAAATTCTAATAATAACTGAGGAAAGTAAAGCATGGAAGAGGGCCTTTGAACCCATCCTTTGTTTGCAATTAACCTTTATAAGTCCTAAAGTTGATTTAGGAGCATTCGAATTAAAGCTTTAAGGATGTTGCTTTTTGACAGGAACTTTCTGCTTGTAGCTAAGCCTTAAAGAGTTTTGCAATAATAATCTTTTAAAGTATAATTTTAGAATATTGCTTGTAGTAAGGATCTTTGAAACTATAGCTTTAGAATATATAAAAAGGAAACGTGCTTATCTCACACCTTAACAAAACAGTGAAAAGCAGCTTGAGAAAGGAAGATGAACATTAACTCAAGGATTAATAGCTTGGACCAAGGGAAGCTGGACATCACTGCCATGAGATTTACAGTCCTTGCAATCGAAAGGTGGGCACACATCTGGAATCTGGACCTCACCAGATGGGAGACTCCTTTTGGGATGTACATCCTGAGATGTAAATCACAACAGTGATCTACACTAAATCACAAATCACAATACTGCATAGAAATGTGACGTAAAAATTGGGAAATAGAAACTGCTGGTGAGTAAAAATTGGGAACAGAAACTGCAGAGAAAGCTGATGAGTGCCCCTACAAATACCTGGAAGCCTCAACTATGGCTGTGCAGTTGGAGGGAAAACCTCCCCCACTGTACCCAGCACTCATACTTGACTGTGCTAATTAATAGAAATTAATGATTAATTAACATTAATTATGAATATGACTAATTAATGTAATTAAATTTGGGAACAGAAACTGCAGAGAAAGCTGATGAGTGCCCCTATAAATACCTGGAAGCTTCAACTATGGCCGGGCAGTTGGAGGGAAAACTTCCCCCACTGTACCCAGCGCTCATACTTGACCGTGTTAATTAATAGAAATTAATATGATTAATTAACATTAATTATGAATATGACTAATTAATGTAATTAATTATTGCTCGTACTTTACCATATTAATTAATAAATTGATTGCTGCTTGAATATTGGCCTAGTCAAGCTTCTCATTTATAACACTCATCATCATCATCATCAAGAGGAAGAAAGAGGAAAGGTGTGGGGTTGTTGCTGCTGCTGCTTTGGGCTGGGACTCTGTGGGAGCTTTTAGTTCTGCCTCTGCTCAGGACTCCGTGCCAGAAAGTTTTAGCACAGAATTTTACACTCTCTTGGTTTGGAAAGCCAGGTGTCTGCTAAGGAAGGCAGGAGCTTCCCCTAAAGTGGAATATGTAAACCTCCTCTTTAAAAATTATTATGATTTTGAAATTAAGGGGCTCTCAGGCAAAGATGTGGGAGCAGGGATAACAGTTCTCTACTAGGGAATAAAATAAAGTTTAAAATGCAGTAATACAAAATAACACTATGAGTTAAAATACAATCTGACACCCTCTTGTTAGTGTTCAAAAGCACAAAATCACAGGGATTATATGCGGTGCTTTTTCTTAAGAGCTCTGGGTGTCAGGGGTGTAGTCAACCCAAATCTGATTCCGACCATAATTTAATGATCACATTTTATACTCTATCATTATATAACTTTCATGTTAATTATTAACTTATATTGTTCTATCGTATACATAAATTTAGCCCCTCTCTGAATTTCCAACATAGTTTCTCATTACTCTTCTTATGGTTATATAATCATTACATTTAATTACTAAACACCCATCACATCTAACAATTACATAATTTATCACACTGCTTACGCAGGTGCAGTTGATCTGGGAAAGCACAAAGCCCAACATTTCAGATTCTGTCTTTAACTTTTTCCAGGGCTCCACTGTCACTCTCAGTCCCAGTGTCAGCAGCAGTCTGATCAAACAGCACCTGCAGTTTCCTTAGGATGACAACGGAGTTCTGTTAAAGCAGTGATCTTGTAGGAAATTGAAATTTTCTTCTGAAAATCTAGTGGTGTGGATAGGCCTGGGCTGCTGGGAATCCAGCAGAGAAAAAAGCTGCTCTTCTGAGAATTCAGTAAGGAAAGGCTGACTGTGGTGTTCTAAACCTCTGACTATATTTAAATAAAAACGCTCAGTTCCTCCCTCTGAGCAGAGCATCTCACAGTAAGATTGTGTAATTTTAGCAGTTATACAGAAGCCCAACAGCCTATTAACAAAAGACACCTTTCTAAAAATAAGATTATTTATAGAAAAGATAAAGAAAACTGCTGAATTAACAGAAAGCAACTGCTTTACCTTCAACAAATACCAACAGAATACACACTGCCAGCTGCAACTCCTAACTTCAGAACTTTTAACTTAAGAAGAATTCAGAACTCTCTGCCTTCACAACTGATGCACTCATACAAAAAACAACTTTACTACAACCAGCAGCTGTTCCTGTATCTCTATTGGGAAATACCTGTTGGCCATTAATCAGGATTTTTCTATATATCCAAATGTATTTTTTAAAGTATTTTGATAACACCCAGCATAATAAACACTTTCTTCTATCTTTACACACGCCAAGCACCTCCGACCAGCACTGACAGGCACCTCAAAATAACATTTTAAACCTAAAAACCAAAACAAATTGCACTTGGCAGAATCCTCAGCCCACAAAGCTCTGTGTCCATTCATTAAAAATCAGCTCTGGTTTCTCATCTTGCTCTAAAATTCCAAAAAAATTAAAAATAAAATTTTGGAATGTGCAAGAAACCAACCTTTGGCCAGTCAGGCTTGAGAACTATGGCTCTTTTGCCATCAAGTACAGCTCTCCTGAGAGAGAAGACCCAAGAGCCACAGCAAACCGGACAGGAATGAATTCCAGGAAAGTGGAGTTGAGGCTCTGGGTGTGTTCAGCACTGAGGATGAGAACGGCTGAATTTCACTGCTTTAGGTTGGGTTGGAAAGTTTGGGTTTGGCATCACCTCCTGCAGCTCAGGGCCCATTCCCTGGGTCCTGTCCCTCCATCCCCTGTCCCTGGAGCCACTTTAGGCCCTGCAAGGGGATTTAAGGCCTCTCTGGAGCCTTCTCTTCTCCAGGCTAAAAAATAATCATTATTAAATATTGCTTCATTATTAAAGTATTGTTTGAACAAACATTGCACTGCAGTGTCAGTTCTGCTGGAATGTGAAATGCAAGGAGCTCTCAGAACTTTGGGCCTGGAAGCCAAAGCTCAGAATGAAAGCCAGGATTTGATCTGAGGCCTTGGGAAAGGCTCCCAAACTGAGGGGCTGGAAGGGACAATGTGGATTTGGGGTTTAAAGCACACACAGGTTAAGCTGAGGAAAGGGAACTTCAGAGTTTTAGAGTTTCAGATATAAAAATAAAAGCAGTTCCAGAGGTAAACAAGGAGTTGAGAATGCAGCGCTGTAGGTTTGTGTGTCAGAACATGATTGGCTAAGAAAGCTCACACTGTAACAGGGGTCCATGAGGTGAAATATTGAAGGATTGGGTCAAAAATATAAATATCCTTATTAGCAGTGTTTTATTGGTCAATAAATCCTTAAAAAGTCTTGTAACTGAGGGTCTAGGGAGCTTCTGAACCATGCAGTGAAGATGCGAGTTAAACTCACCCTTCCTGCCTATGCAGAAGATAAGAAAAATAAATCACATTATCAAAAACAAATCAGAGGTCCCATCCCAAATTCTTTCCAAAATTTCTCACGGGTTATAACCACTTCCGTTGTGTAACAGATTGATTAAATCCCTTTCTCTAACCATTATCTCCATCATCTGAAATCCAGGGTTTATTTTACCTCTATCAATCCCTTGGGTTTGCACCCTCAATCCTGAGGGACAAACTCCCAGCAAGGATCAATCCCACCCCTACAAACCCTTGGGCACAACCAGAGCTCGGCTCTGTCCCTGAACCTGGCTCCAGCCACACCCAGACCCCTCCTGGAGAAGGGATTTGGGAACCCAGGAGTTCCTCACCCTGCCAGGGGACAATTCCTGCCCCCAAATCCATCAAATCCTGCTCCGGAGCCATTCCCTGGGTCCTGTCCCTCCATCCCCTGTCCCTGGAGCCACTTTAGGGTCTCAAGCTCTCCCCAGACCTTTCCAGGCTGAACAACCCCAACTCTCCCAGCCTGTCTTTAGAAAAAAATCAAATTTTCATTTTTTTCCTCCATTACCACCTGACATCTTTCCAATAAAAACATCTTGGGATTTCCTGTGCAACCTTCCCCACATTTTCCACCTCCCAAGAAATCCTTTAATCCTTCAAGGTTCTCACAAAGCTCCCAAGATTAGGATCCTCCTCCTGCTCATTCCAAAATAGTATTTCCTAACACACCTTCAGTGCTTTCCTAAAATCCAATTTTCAAGTGCTGTGTGCTTTGAAATTATTTAAATATTCCAGGAATGGGGCACCAAAGAGAAGTGAGAGCAGGTGGTAAAACCCCCCAGGAAAAATGAGGGAAGGATTTCCCTTTGCAGCTCAGAACTGCCTGAGCTTCACTTTCAGTGCAGAAAAGGAACTCTGGCACTGGGGCAGCTTTGGGTTTTTCTCTCTGTAAATTGATTTATTCATTTAAAAAAAACCCAAACATGAGCAAGAAACCACACAACTCTGCAAGTCTGCAGCTAAAAATCCACCCTGACAAATATTTCGTGGCCTCTTCCCTCTTTACCTGCAGAATTATTTTTTGATGGAGCATTTATTAACCACAAATAAATTGTAAATATTGAAATACAGAATTCCTGTTTAATTTAGACCCTGGTTTAGGAGGAGAGAAAGCATTTCCAGCCTGTGGCTCAGACTTTACTCTTTAATTCCAGTTTCAGTTCTGAATTCAGTCAAGGAGACTGAAGTTGCAAAAGCACTGAGGAATTGAGACAGGAACAGAGAAGTGTGAAAGGAAGAAGTAAAAGCTGTTTGCTCATTGTTGTGGAAATGACAGGAAATTAACTTCTGGTCATTAATTATGGCACAGCAGAGGAAGAAGTGGCTCGGATTTGATAAAAAGCAAAAAAAAACAAAATAAAACTCACTTGGAGGCTGCTCCAGCGTGGAACCTTTGCCTTCTGCTCTCTGGGGCTCAGTCACCTGCTGGCAGAAATATCAGATTACAAACCCCAAATCCATCGCCCTGAGTGGGTTCAACAAAGCCAAAAAACCCCCAAACCCCTCAGCAAGTGAAGAAATGAAAATGTGCTGCGTTATGTTCCTCGTCAAGAGGCAAAGAAAAATAATTTCATTAGCAAAGTGCTTTTATAAAGACTTTCCTCCCAAGTTTGCCTCAGTTTCTGTTATCCACAAAGCTGACACAGAAATGTCCCCCTGAGGAGCCAAAGTCACAGAGCTGCAGGGAATTCTCAGGAGACAGGAAAAGCAAAGCCCTGAGCCCGGCTGGGGCTGTCCCCAGCCTGTTTTTCTCTGCCAGAAAAGTCCAAAATTTCCATTTCCTGCCCTCCTGCTCTGCTTTCGTTTTCCCAGGGCCACGTCAGAGCCCAGGGCCCTCCCCCTGCTGGGACAGACAAACAAACGGCTCTGCTGGCGCTGCCCTGCTCTGGCTCAAAATTCCAATTATTCACCAGCATTTTCTGCCTTTACTGCACTATTTTATAGTGCAATTCGTGAGCTAAATTGGAATATGTAAATATGTATCATAACATATATATATAAAAAATACATTTATAGTATAATATAGTATATAAAATACATATATAATGTAATATGTAAATATGTATCATAGTATATGTAAATATGTATCATAGTATATAATATATATAATGTAATATGTAAATATGTATCATAGTATGTGTAAATATGTATCATAGCATATAATATATACGATGTAATATGTAAATATGTATCATAACATATATATTATACATTTATAGCATAATATAGTATATATAATATAGATAATGTGATATGTAAATATTTATCATAACATATATATATTATACATTTATAGCATAACATAGTATATATAATATATATAATGTAATATGTAAATATGTATCATAGTATATGTAAATATATATCATAGTATATATTATATATATAATGTAATATGTAAAAATGTATCAAAACGTATATATATTATACATTTATAGCATAGTATAGTTTATATAATATATATAATGTAATATGTAAATATGTATCATAACATATATGTAGATTATACAATTATAGTATAATATAGTATATATTGTATATATAATGTAATATGTAAATATGTATCATAACATATATATACACTATACATTTATATGTTAATGTAGTATATATAATATATAATGCAATATGTAAATATGTATCATAGTATATGTAAATACGTATCATAGTATATAATATATATAATGTAATATGTAAATATGTATCATAACATATATATACACTATACATTTATAGTATAATATAGTTTATATAATATATATAGTGTAATATGTAAATATGTATCATAACGCATATATATGTTATACATTTATAGTATAATATAGTATATATTATATATATAATGTAATATGTAAGTATGTATCATAGTATATGTAAATATGTATCATAGTATATAATATATATAATGTAATATGTAAGTATGTATCATAGTATATGTAAATATGTATCATAGTATATAATATATATAATGTAATATGTAAATATGTATCATAGTATATGTAAATATGTATCATAGTATATTATATATATAATGTAATATGTAAACATGTATAATAATGTATATATATATATTATACATTTATAGTATAATATAGTATATATAAGATATATAATGTAATATGTAAATATTTATCATAGTATATGTAAATATGTATCATAGTAAATATATAATGTAATATGTAAATATGTATCATAACATATATATATTATACATTTATAGTATAATATAGTTTTTATATATATAGTGTAATATGTAAATATGTATCATAACGTATATATATTATACATTTATAGTATAATATAGCATATATAATATATATAATGTAATATGTAAATATGTATCATAGTATGTGTAAATATGAATCATAGTATATAATATATATAATGTAATATGTAAATATGTATCATAACATATATATTATGCATTTATAGTATAATATATAACATCTCTATATATGCATTTACAGATGGAATTCCAGAATTTCCAAATGGAATTCCTTCGGTTCCAGGTGGAATTCCTGCAATCCTGGATCCAATTCCTGCAGTTCCAGGTGCCATTCCTGCAGGAATTCCTTCAGTTCCAGGTGGAATTCCTGAATTTCCAGAGGGAATTCCTGCAGTTCCAGGTGGAATTCCTGCAGTTCCAGGTGGAATTCCTGAAACTCCAGGTGGAACTCCTGCAAGTGGAATTCCTGCAGTTGTCAGGTGGAATTCCTGCAATCCCAGGTGGAATTCCTGCAACTCCAGATGAAATTCCAGCAGTTCCAGCTGGAATTCCTGATATTCTCAATGGAATTCCTGCAGTTCCAGGTGCAATTCCTGCAATCCTGGATTGAATTCCTGCATTTCCAGGTGGAATTCCTGTGTTTACAGATGGAATTCCAGAATTTCCAGAGGGAATTCCTGCAGTTCCACATGGAATTCCTGCAGTTCCAGATGGAATTCCCGAAATTCCACAGAATTCCTGCAGTTCCAGGTGGAATTCCTGAAATTCCACAGAATTCCTGCAGTTGCAGGTGGAATTCCTGAAATTCCACAGAATTCCTGCAGTTCCACATGGAATTCTTGAAATTCCCGGTGGAATACCTACAATAAAAATTCCTGCAGGTCCAGGTAGGATTCCAGGATTTCCAGAGGGAATTCCTGATGGAATTCTAGAAAGTTCCAGGGGGAATTCCTACAGTAGAAATTCCTGCAGTTGCAGGTGGAATTCTAGAAAGTTCCAGGTGGAATTCCTACAACAGAAATTCCTGCAGGTCCAGGTGGAATTCCAGGATTTCCAGAGGGAATTCCTGCAGTTCCAGGTGGAATTCCTGCAGTTCCACGTGGAATTCCTGAATTTCCAGAGGGAATTCCGACAAGAGAAATTCCGGCAGTTGCAGGTGGAATTCTAGAAAGTTCCAGGTGGAATTCCTACAAGAGAAATTCCTGCAGGTCCAGGTGGAATTCCAGGATTTCCAGAGGGAATTCCTGATGGAATTCTAGAAAGTTCCAGGTGGAATTCCAGGATTTCCAGTGGGAATTCCTGATGGAATTCTAGAAAGTTCCAGGCGGAATTCCAGGATTTCCAGAGGGAATTCCTGATGGAATTCTAGAAGGTTCCAGGTGGAATTCCAGGATTTCCAGAGGGAATTCCCGATGGAATTCTAGAAAGTTCCAGGTGGAATTCCAGAATTTCCAGAGGGAATTCCCGATGGAATTCTAGAAAGTTCCAGGTGGAATTCCTACAATAGAAATTCCTGCAGGTCCAGGTGGAATTCCAGGATTTCCAGAGGGAATTCCTGATGGAATTCTAGAAGGTTCCAGGTGGAATTCCAGGATTTCCAGAGGGAATTCCTGATGGAATTCTAGAAAGTTCCAGGGGGAATTCCTACAGTAGAAATTCCTGCAGTTGCAGGTGGAATTCTAGAAAGTTCCAGGTGGAATTCCTACAACAGAAATTCCTGCAGGTCCAGGTGGAATTCCAGGATTTCCAGAGGGAATTCCTGATGGAATTCTAGAAAGTTCCAGGTGGAATTCCAGAATTTCCAGAGGGAATTCCAGGATTTCCAGAGGGAATTCCTGCAGTTCCACATGGAATTCCTGCAACTGGAATTCCTGCAATTCCAGATGGAATTCCCGAAATTCCACAGAATTCCTGCAGTTCCAGGTGGAATTCTAGAAAGTTCCAGGTGGAATTCCTGCAGTTCCACATGGAATTCTAGAAAGTTCCAGGTGGAATTCCTACAAGAGAAATTCCTGCAGGTCCAGGTGGAATTCCAGGATTTCCAGAGGGAATTCCTGATGGAATTCTAGAAAGTTCCAGGGGGAATTCCTACAGTAGAAATTCCTGCAGGTCCAGGTGGAATTCCAGGATTTCCAGAGGGAATTCCTGATGGAATTCTAGAAAGTTCCAGGTGGAATTCCTACAGTAGAAATTCCTGCAGGTCCAGGTGGAATTCCAGGATTTCCAGAGGGAATTCCCGATGGAATTCTAGAAGCTTCCAGCCGTACCTTGTCCGTCTCGTGCATTTCAGCCCCCTGGGGGTGTTTGGGCTCCTCCTGGCTCCTCCTCCTCTCCCCCTCTGCTCCTTTCTGCTCCTGGGAAGTTCCTGGAGGGGATTTTGAGGAACTTCGGTCCCTGATGTGGGAAAAAATGAGAATTCCTGGGTTTTTCTCCGTGTTTGACACAAATATAACATGAAAAAAACAGATTATTGACAATTAATCTTAACCCACTTCGAGGGGCGTAATCCCATAAATATGTAATATATATTCGCTTATATATAATATTAAAAAAATAATTTATATATAACATAAATATAAAAATAAAGTGTAAATATAAAGCTTTATATATAATAAAAATTAAAAATGTAAAGTGTAAATATAAAACTTTATATACAACATAAACTAAAAAATGTAAACATTTCATCTGGCTTTTTTCGCGGCTCCAAACTTGGGCAAAGATACAGCAACAGCAAAAAAAAAACCCTCACAAATAAAAAAAATTAATAAAATAGTGAAATAAAATAATAAAGTAATTTTAAATAACATCTCATTTTTCTACAAAAATTGGAGCTGAATGGCTGAATTTATATATTTAGAAGTTTAATAATGGGAATTGTTAAAAACACTACTATTAAAAAAAAAACAATTAAAAAATCAATTAAAAATCACTTTAAAAATCAAAGAAAAAATATCAATGAGAGATCAACGAGAGATCAATTTAAAATGAACCAAAAAACCAGAAGTTGTTAATTTTTTAAAAAATCAATTAAACATCAGTTAAAAATCAGTTAAAAATCGACGAAACACCAATGAAACATCAATTAAACACCAATGAAACATCAATTTAAAAATAACCAAAAAATATTGCTAATTTTTTTAAAAAATGAATTAAAAATCAATTTGAAGCGAACCAAAAAACTTCATTAATTTTTTGGAAAAATCAATGAAAAATCAAAAAAAAATGAACAGAAAATTAACAGAAAAAAATCAATGAAAAATCAATTTAGAACAAATGAAAAAACATTGCTCATTTTGAAAAAAAATCAATGAAAAATCTACAAAAAAATTTGCAAAAAATCCATGAAAAATCGTTGACAAATCCATGAAAAATCAACAGAAAATCCATGAAAAATCAAAGAAAAATCAATGAAAAAAACAACTAAAAAACAACAAAAAATCAATAAAAAATCAATGAAAAATAAATTAAAAACGCACCAAAAAACATTGCTTATTTTTGAAAAATCAATGAAAAATCAATGAAAAATGAACAGAAAAAATCAATGAAAAATCAATTTAGAATGAATGAAGAGACATTGCTCATTAAAAAAAAAAAATCAATGAAAAATCTACCAAAAAAAATCGCAAAAAATCCATGGAAAATCAATGAAAAAATCAACAGAAAATCCATGAAAAATCAAGGAAAAATCAACGAAAAATCCATGAAAAATCCATTAAAAAATCAAGAAAAATCATGGAAAAAGCAAAAAAAACCAATCAACAAAAAAGCAACAAAAATCAACAAAAAAATCAACGAAAAATCAATTCAAAACAAACAAACAAACATTGCCAATTTTTAAAAACATCAATGCAGAATCAATGAAAAATGAATGAAAAATAGACAAAAAATTAACAGAAAAAAATCAACAAAAATCAATTAAAAATCAATTTCGAACGAATGAAAAAACATTGCTAATTTCTTAACAAAACCAATGAAAAATCAAACAAAAATCCGCAAAAAATCTGCAAAAAAATACATTAAAAATCCATGAATAATCCACAAAAAAATCAATGACAAATCAATGAAAAATCCACAAAAAATCAACAAAAACTCAACGAAAAATCAACAAAAAACCAACTCAAACCAAACCCTTACCTTTTCTCAGGCACAGCCTTCCTCGCCTTCTGTTTCTGCTCAGTACCTACAATAAAACCAAAAAAAGGCAGAATTAAAAATCAAACTGAGCTCGTTCTGACCAAACCCCAGCTCTGCATTACCCAGGGTGTCCAATAAAACCAAAAAAGGCAAAATTAAAAATCAAAAACTGAGCTCGTTCTGCACAAACCCCAGTTCTGCCTCAGCATGGATTACCCAGAATGTCCAATAACACCAAAAAAGGCAGAATTAAAAATCAAACTGAGCTCGTTCTGACCAAACCCCAGTTCCACACCAACATGGATTACCCAGGGTGTCCAATAAAACCAAAAAAGGCAGAATTAAAACTCAACCTGGGCTCATTCTGCACAGCCCCAGCTCTGCATTACCCAGGATGTCCAATAACCCCAAAACAAGGCAGAATTAAAAATCAAACCCAACTCATTCTGCACAACCCCCAGTTCCATAGAAGCAGGGATTACCCAGGGTGTCCAATAAAACCAAAAAAAGGCAGAAATAAAAATCAAACCCAACTCATTCTTCACAAACCCCAGCTCTGCCTCAGCATGGATTACCCAGAATGTCCAATAACACCAAAAAAGGCAGAATTAAAAATCAAACCTGAGCTGTTCTGCACAAACCCCAGTTCCACACCAACATGGATTACCCAGGGTGTCCAATAAAACCAAAAAAGGCAGAATTAAAACTCAACCTGGGCTCATTCTGCACAGCCCCAGTTCCACAGCAGCATGGATGATTACCCAGGGTGTCCAATAAAACCAAAAAGGCAGAATTAAAAAGGCAGAATTAAAAAAAGGCAGAATTAAAACTCAAAAACTGAGCTGGTTCTGCACAAACCCCAGCTCTGCATTACCCAGGGTGTCCAATTAAGCAAAAAAAGGCAGAATTAAAACTCAAACCGAGCTCATTCTGCACAGCCCCAGTTCCACACCAACATGGATTACCCAGGATGTCCAATAAAACAAAAAAAAGGCAAAATTAAAACTCAAACTGAGCTCGTTCTGACCAAACCCCAGCTCTGCATTACCCAGGGTGTCCAATAACACCTAAAAAGGCAGAATTAAAAATCAAAAACTGAGCTCGTTCTGCACAGCCCCAGTTCCACACCAGCATGGATTACCCAGGATGTCCAGTAACACCAAAAAAAGGCAGAATTAAAAATCAAAAACTGAGTTGGTTCTGCACAAACCCCAGCTCTGCCTCGGCAGGGATGATTACCCAGGATGTGCAATAAAACCAAAAAAAGGCAGAAATAAAAATCAAACCCAACTCATTCTTCACAAACCCCAGCTCTGCCTCAGCATGGATTACCCAGGATGTCCAATGAACCAAAAAAAGGCAGAATTAAAAACCAAACCTGAGCTGTTCTGCACAAACCCCAGTTCCACACCAGCAGGGATTACTCAGCGTGTCCAATAAAACCAAAACAAGGCAGAATTAAACCTCAACCCGAGCTCATTCTGCACAGCCCCAGTTCCACAGCAGCATGGATGATTACCCAGGATGTCCAATAACACCAAAAAAGGCAGAATTAAAAACCAAACCTGAGCTGTTCTGCACAACCCCCAGTTCCACACCAGCAGGGATTACCCAGAGTGTCCAATAAAACCAAAAAAAGGCAGAATTAAAACTCAAACCCAACTCATTCTGCACAAACCCCAGCTCTGCATTACCCAGGGCGTCCAATTAACCAAAACAAGGCAGAATTAAACCTCAACCCGGGCTCATTCTGCACAAACCCCCAGTTCCACACCAACATGGATTACCCAGGGTGTCCAATAACACCAAAAAAAGGCAAAATTAAAAATCAAAAACTGAGCTCGTTCTGCACAAACCCCAGTTCCACACCAGCAGGGATTACCCAGGGTGTTCAATAAAACCAAAAAAAGGCAGAATTAAAACTCAAACCCAACTCATTCTGCACAGCCCCCAGTTCCACAGTAGCAGGGATTACCCAGGATGTCCAGTAACACCAAAAAAAGGCAGAATTAAAACTCAAAAACTGCGCTGGTTCTGCACAAACCCCAGCTCTGCATTACCCAGGATGTCCAATGAACCAAAAAAGGCAGAACAAAACCTCGACCCGGGCTCGCTGTGCCCAGCCCCGGCTCGGCATTACCCAGGATGTCCAATAACCCCAAAAAAGGCAGAATTAAAAATCAACCCGGGCTCATTCTGCACAAACCCCAGCTCTGCCTCAGCATGGATCATTACCCAGGATGTCCAATAACCCCAAAAAAGGCCGAATGAAACCTCGACCCGGGTTCGCTGTGCCCAGCCCCAGCTCTGCATTACCCAGGGTGTCCAATAACCCCAAAAAAGGCAGAATTAAACCTCCACCCGGGCTCATTCTGCACAAACCCCAGCTCGGCATTACCCAGGATGTCCAATAACCCCAAAAAAGGCAGAACTAAACCTCCACCCGGGCTCGCTGTGCCCAGCCCCAGCTCTGCCTCAGCATGGATCATTACCCAGGATGTCCAATGAACCAAAAAAGGCAGAACGAAACCTCGACCCGGCCTCGCTGTGCCCAGTCCCAGCTCTGCATTACCCAGGATGTCCAATAACCCCAAAAAAGGCAGAATTAAACCTCAACCTGGGCTCATTCTGCACAGCCCCAGCTCTGCATTACCCAGGGTGTCCAATAACCCCAAAAAAGGCAGAATGAAACCTCGACCCGGGCTCATTCTGCACAGCCCCCAGTTCCTCAGCAGCATGGATGATTACCCAGGGTGTCCAATAAAACCCAAAAAAGGCAGAATTAAAACTCAAACGCAGCTCATTCTGCACAACCCCCAGCTCTGCATTACCCAGGGTGTCCAATAACACCAAAAAAAAGGCAGAATTAAACCTCAACCCGGGCTCATTCTGCACAGCCCCCAGTTCCACACCAACATGGATTACCCAGGATGTCCAATAACACCAAAAAAAGGCAGAATTAAAAATCAACCCGAGCTCATTCTGCACAAACCCCAGCTCTGCATTACCCAGGGTGTCCAATAACCCCAAAAAAGGCAGAATTAAACCTCGACCCCGGCTCACTGTGCCCAGCCGCAGCCCCAGCCCCGCAGCGAGGGTTACCCGGGCTGTCGTGGCAGCCCCGGCGCAGTTTCTCGTTCTGCTGCACGAGCTCCCGCAGCCCCTCGGGGCACGCCTGGCACAGCTCCTGCGCCCTCTCGTTGGCCACCAGCGCCAGCTCCGCCTTGCCCAGCAGCGCCAGGGCCTTGCAGTAGTGGTGGTGACCCTGAAGCGTGATAAAATAGAAATTAAATCGGGATTTGGGGGTTTTAGCCGCGCCGAGGAGAGGGGGGTTTAACGGGCGAAGCTGTTGCGGCAGCAGCAAAAAGGTAAATTTTGTGTAATCCAGCGAGCGGTGAGACAATCCTGCTCTCAGCTGGTGAAAAATCAGATTTTAACTGGAGCAGTTAAAAAAAGGAAATTTGGGTGGTTTTATTTTTGCTTTCTCTGCTTTGGAAAAGAGCAAATTTGCTCTTTCTTCTCCAATCTCAGCTACTTTGCAATGTTGTCAGTGTGTGTTATTTACTGTCCCTCAGGCCACGAGCATTGGGAAATTCCTGATGGCCGTTAACCAGGATTTTTCTGTATATCCAAAGGTATTTCTTAAATATTTTTATTTTTTTAATTAATGATTTTTTTTTTTTTAATAAAAGTTTTAAATACTTCAAAACTGTTTATTTATGCTGATAACTCCCAGCATAACAAACATTTTCTTCTATCTTTACACACACCAAGCACCTCAGACCAGCACTGACAGGCACCTCAAAATAACATTTTAAACCTAAAAACCAAAACAAATTGCACTTGGCAGAATCCTCAGCCCACAAAGCTCTGGGTCCACTCATTAAAAATCAGCTCTGGTTTCTCATCTTGCTCTAAAATTCCAAAAAAATTAAAAATAAAATTTTGGAATGTGCAAGAAACCAACCTTTGGCCAGTCAGGCTTGAGAACTATGGCTCTTTTGCCATCAAGTACAGCTCTCCTGAGAGAAGGGGGGGGAAAAAAAAGGAATTTGTTATTTATAGCTTTATACATCTTATATATATAAAAAATAATATTATATATAATATTATACATTTTGATATGTATTATATATCAGTCATGATATAAATATAGAATATATAAAATATATAACATATAAAGATAAATACATATTACATTTTGTATGCATATATTATATAATATTATATGTTAATAAGAACATACATTCTGTATTTTATATATCAGATAACATATAATATATAAATATATATTATATATTATATGTTTTATATTTTATATATCATATATATTTTATATACGATATATAATATGAAAAATATATCAAAATATATAAGATATAATATATATAATAATTATATATATAATATAATATATATAATATATATAATAATTATATATAATATAATATATATAATATATAATATATAATATATAATATATAATATAATATATAAGATATAAGATATAAGATATAAGATATAAGATATAATATATAATATATAATATATATTATATAACACATAATACGTAATATATAATATATAATATATAACACATAATACGTAATATATAATATATGTGATATATTTTATATATATAAAATATATCACATGTATAAGATACATAAAATACGTATAATATAGAAGATATACATAATATATAAAAGATATGTATATTTTATGTATATATATATAACTATATATATTTTATATATATATATATATATATATATATATATATATATATATATATATATAACTATATATACATATATTAAAAAATCTCCAGGCTGGTGTAAAAATAAATAAAATAAGTACAAAAATAACATAAATACAAAAATCAAAACACAAAAAAAACCCCCAAAATAATAAAAATACAAAACATACAAAAAATTAAAAATTACATAAATACCAATCTAATAAATGCAAATATAAAAATTAAAAACTGAATAAAACAGCAGCACATATGGAAACTATGGAATGGTCTGATTTTTTTGTCCAAACTACGGAATAGTTTGGGTTTTTTTTCAAGCTATGGAAATGGTTTGGGCTGGAAAGGACCTCAAATCTCCCCCAGTTCCACCCTTTGGGCACCTCCAGAAATCCATAACCACAGCCAACTGCAGCCACACAACCCCAAACAACGTTCCAGGCTTTAAAAAATTTAAATTTTTTCCAATTTATTCCAAATTTCTTGCCCGTTTTGCCAGCAGCTCAGCCCGGGGTCACTCACCCGTACTGCCTGGTGAGGATGAAGCACAGAGCTCGGTTCCCATACAGCAGGTGGTTGGTAGGGCTGGGAAAAACAACATTGGGAAGGGTTAATAATGGTTATTTCTATAAGGAGAAGGAAAAAAAAAATTCGAATTTTTACCAGATTTGCCCGAAAAAATTCCACACAGAAAACCCCATTGGTTTGCATGGGAATGTTCATTATAACTGGGGGATCATTTGTAGGATTGGGGGCCATTAATGCAACTTCTAATGAGTTCATAATGTTTATTCCTACTGAAAACCCTAAGGAGAAGGCAAAAAAATTGGATTTTTACCAGATCTGACTGAAAAAACTCCACCCAGAAAACCCCATTGGTTTGCATGGGAATGTTCATTAGAACTGTGGGATCATTTGTAACACTGGGGGCCACTAATGCAACTTCCAATTAATTCAAATTATTCTCAGCCAGTGCAGAGTTAATAATGGCTATTCTACTGAAAACTGTAAGGAGAGGAAGAAGTTGAATTTTCACCAGATTTGCCTGCAAAAGACAAGAAAAATTTGAATTTTCACCAGATTTGCCTGAAAACATTCCACACAGAAAACCCCATGGGTTTATATTGGGATGTTCATCGTAATTGTGGGATCATTTCTAAGTTTTGGGGCCATTAATGGAACTTCCAATTAGTTAATAATGTTTATTCCTACTGAAAACCCTAAGGAGAAGGCAAAAAAATTGGATTTTTACCAGATCTGACTGAAAAAATTGCACACAGAAAACCCCATTGGTTTGCATGGGAATGTTCATTAGAACTGTGGGATCATTTGTAAGACTGGGGGCCATTAATGCAACTTCCAATTAGTTAATAATGGCTATTGCTACTGAAAACCCTAAGTAAAAGAAAAAATAATGGGATTTTCACCAGATTTGCCTGCAAAAAGAGATGAAAAAATTGAATTTTCACCAGATTTGCCTGCAAAAACTCCACACAGAAATTTGGGTTTATATGGGAACGTTCATTAGAATTGCGGGATCATTTTTTTAATTTTGGGGCCATTAATGGAACTACCAATTAGTTAATAATGGCTGTTCTGATTGAAAACCCTAAGGAGAAAAAAAGTAAAAATGGGATTTTCACCAGATTTGCCTGAAAAAACTCCACACAGAAATTTGGGTTTATATGGGAATGTTCATTAGAATTGTGGGATCTTTTCTAAGTTCTGGGGCCATTAATGCAACTTCCAATTAATTCAAATTATTATTCTCAGCCAGTGCAGAGTTAATAATGACTATTGTGTTGAAAACTGTAAGGAGAAGGAAAAAAATGGGATTTTCACCAGATTTGCCTGAAAAAACTCCACGCAGAAATTTGGGTTTATATGGGAACGTTCATTAGAATTGTGGGATCATTTTTAAATTTTGGGGCCATTAATGGAACTACCAATTAGTTAATAATGACTATTCTGATTGAAAACCCTAAGAAGAAAAAAAAAAAAAAAACGGGATTTTCACCAGATTTGCCTGAAAACATTCCACACAGAAAACCCCATGGGTTTATATTGGAATGTTCATTGTAATTGTGGGATCATTTCTAAGTTTTAGGGCCATTAATGGAACTTCCAATTAGTTAATAATGGCTATTCCTATTGAAAACCCCAAAGAGAAGGAAAAAAATTGGATTTTTACCAGATCTGACTGAAAAAATTGCACACAGAAAACCCCATTGGTTTGCATGGGAATGTTCATTAGAACTGTGGGATCATTTGTAACACTGGGGGCCATTAATGCAACTTCCAATTAGTTAATAATGGCTATTGCTACTGAAAACCCTAAGTAAAAGAAAAAATAATGGGATTTTCACCAGATTTGCCTGCAAAAAGAGATGAAAAAATTGAATTTTCACCAGATTTGCCTGCAAAAACTCCACACAGAAATTTGGGTTTATATGGGAACGTTGATTATAATTGTGGGATCTTTTTTTTAATTTTGGGGCCATTAATGGAACTACCAATTAGTTAATAATGACTATTCTGATTGAAAACCCTAAGGAGAAAAAAAATAAAAATGGGATTTTCACCAGATTTGCCTGCAAAATTCCACACAGAAAATCCCAGGGGTTTACAAGTTGTCACTGGGAATATTCATTATAATTGGGGGATCGTTTGTAGGATTGGGGGCCATTAATGCAACTTCTAATGAGTTCATAATGTTTATTCCTACTGAAAACCCTAAGGAGAAGGCAAAAAAATTGGATTTTTACCTGATCTGACTGAAAAAACTCCACACAGAAATTTGGGTTTATATGGGAATGTTCATTATAATTGTGGGATCTTTTCTAAGTTTTGGGGCCATTAATGCAACTTCCAATTAATTCAAATTATTATTCTCAGCCTGCTCAGAATTAATAATGGCTATTCTGTTGAAAACTGTAAGTAAAAGAAAAAAATGGGATTTTCACCAGATTTGCCTGAAAAAACTCCACACAGAAATTTGGGTTTGCATGGGAACGTTCATTAGGATTGTGGGATCATTTCTAAGTTTTGGGGCCATTAATGGAACTACCAATTAGTTAATAATGACTATTCTGATTGAAAACCCTAAGGAGAAAAACAATAAAAACGGGATTTTCACCAGATTTGACTGAAAACATTCCACACAGAAAATCCCATGGGTTTATATTGGAATGTTCATTGTAATTGTGGGATCATTTCTAAGTTTTGGGGCCATTAATGGAACTTCCAATTAGTTAATAATGTTTATTCCTATTGAAAACCCCAAAGAGAAGGAAAAAAATTGGATTTTTACCAGATTTGCCCGAAAAAATTGCACACAGAAAACCCCATTGGTTTGCATGGGAACGTTCATTAGAACTGTGGGATCATTTGTAAGACTGGGGGCCATTAATGCAACTTCCAATTAGTTAATAATGGCTATTGCTACTGAAAACCCTAAGTAAAAGAAAAAATAATGGGATTTTCACCAGATTTGCCTGCAAAAAGAGATGAAAAAATTGAATTTTCACCAGATTTGCCTGAAAAAACTCCACACAGAAATTTGGGTATATATGGCAATGTTCATTAGGATTGTGGGATCATTTCTAAGTTTTGGGGCCATTAATGCAACTTCCAATTAATTCAAATTATTATTCTCAGCCTGCTCAGAGTTAATAATGGCTATTCTGTTGAAAACTGTAAGGAGAGGAAAAAAATTGAATTTTCACCAGATTTGCCTGCAAAAACTCCACACAGAAATTTGGGTTTATATGGGAACGTTCATTAGAATTGCGGGATCATTTTTAAATTTTGGGGCCATTAATGGAACTACCAATTAGTTAATAATGACTATTCTGATTGAAAACCCTAAGGAGAAAAAAAGTAAAAATGGGATTTTCACCAGATTTGCCTGAAAAAACTCCACACAGAAATTTGGGGTTGTATGGGAATGTTCATTGTAATTGTGGGACCATTTTTAAGTTCTGGGGCCATTAATGCAACTTCCAATTAATTCAAATTATTATTCTCAGCCTGCTCAGAGTTAATAATGGCTATTCTGTTGAAAACTGTAAGGAGAAGGAAAAAAATGGGATTTTCACCAGATTTGCCTGAAAAAACTCCACACAGAAATTTGGGTTTATATGGGAACGTTCATTAGAATTGTGGGATCATTTTTAAATTTTGGGGCCATTAATGGAACTACCAATTAGTTAATAATGACTATTCTGATTGAAAACCGTAAGGGGAAAAAAAAATAAAAATGGGATTTTCACCAGATTTGCCTACAAAGGAGGAGAAAAAATTGAATTTCCACCAGATTTTCCTGCAAAAACTCCACACAGAAAACCCCATTGGTTTGCATGGGAATGTTCATTAGAATTGTGGGATCATTTTTAAGTTTCGGGGCCAATTATGCAACTTCCAATTAATTGAAATTATTTCCATCCAGCTGTAAAAAAGCAGCTCCTGCGATCCCCTGACCTGCTCTGCTCTGCACCAGCCCAGGATTTCCTGATTTTCTGCCAAATTCTGCTTTTCCCTCCCTGATTTTCTGCCAAATTCTGCTTTTCCCTCCCTGATTTTCTGCCAAATTCTGCTTTTCCCTCCCTGATTTTCTGCCAAATTCTGCTTTTCCCTCCCTGATTTTCTGCCAAATTCTGCTTTTCCCTCCCTGATTTTCTGCCAAATTCTGCTTTTCCCTTCCTGATTTTCTGCCAAATTCTGCTTTTCCCTTCCTGATTTTCTGCCAAATTCTGCTTTTCCCTCCCTGATTTTCTGCCAAATTCTGCTTTTCCCTCCCTGGCCCTGCCACAGTTGTGCAGGAGGGGTGAAATCAGCTCAAATCTGGGACCAAAACCCCTCCTGCCACGTGGATTTCATGGGGGTGAAAATGGATTTATTCCCAGGAAATTGGAAACGAATTGATTAAACTGAATTTTATGTGCTGAGATGTTGGTGTGGATGAAAGGGAGGGGAAATCAATCAAAAATCCTGGTACTTTTCAGGGCATAATTGCAAATACAGAGTTCAAAAAATGAAAATTCCAACTCTTGGCACGCGGGGATTTTGTGGAAAGTGGGATTTTATCAATTTTCCTGCATTTTAGGGACACCAGGAGGAGTAAAATCAGATTTTTTATGAGCGCAGCACCAACGGTGAACACACCAACCCTGCTGCCATCCCAAGGGAAGGGGGAAATGCCCCTCAAAATTCTCATTTCATCCTTTTCTCCCCTCCCCAGAGCCCAGGAAAGTTATTCCAATTATTCAGGAACAAACTGAACAATGATTTCAAAAGGAAACAAAGCCTGAGAGCTGCCAAGCACAGGCAGTGAAATATTTGAAATATTTACTCCTTTTGCATCGTGGGATTAAAGATAAATAATGATAAATATTGGCAACATTTGCAAGAGCATTTCAAAAGCAAACACTCCAAGTGGTTGTTCTTGGTTGTCCACACCCAAGAATTAAAATAACTTTTAAAGTATTAAATAAATTAAGTTAAAATTAAAATAGTTAACATTCAAATTATCCACATTAAAATAATTAAAATTAAAATTATCCAAATTAAAATAATTCATTTTTCTTGAAGGCTTGCTCCTCTTCCTCTTGCTCATTTGAAGCCCTAAAAGGACTTTTGGAGCAGACAAAAAAACAACTAAAAAATAGAATTAAAACAGGATATAGGGTATTTTTTTTAAAATTAGGTATCATTTGGCCTCTAATTGAAGGGGCTGGTGCAAAACTGCACAAAATTGCAGAAAATGAGGAGAAAATTGGAGAAGTTGAGCTCAGCTCTCACCAGAACTCGATGGCTTTGGTGTAGGACACGATGGCAGAGCCCAGGGCTCCCTGGGAGAATTCCGCATTTCCCTTCTGCTTCATGGCTTCACTCTTCTGCGGGAGCACGAAAAACAAATTTATGGACCAAATTTATTAAATTCAGCAGTGTAAAAACCATTATTTCACCTAAGTGGGACCAGGAACAGAAAATTTAAACACTAAAATTTATCCACTAAATTTTATCCATTAAATTTTATCCACCAAATTAATAAAATTCAGCAGCGTAAAAATCATTATTTCATCTAAGTGGGACTAGGAAAAAAAAATTTATGGACCAAACTCATCAAATTCAGCAGTGTAATCATCATTATTTCATGTCAGTGGGGCCAGGAACAGAAAATTTAAACACTAAAATTTATCCACTAAATTTTATCCACCAAATTAATTAAATTCAGCAGTGTAATCATCATTATTTCATGTCAGTGGGGCCAGGAACAGAAAATTTAAACACTAAAATTTATCCACTAAAATTTATCCACCAAATTAATTAAATTCAGCAGTGTAAAAATCATTATTTCATGTCAGTGGGACCAGGAATAAACAAATTTATGCACCAAACTCATCAAATTCAGCAGGGTAATCATCATTATTTCATGTCAGTGGGACCAGGAACAGAAAATTTAAACATTAAAATTTATCCACTAAAATTTACCTATTAAATTTTATCCACCAAATTAATAAAATTCAGCAGTGTAAAAATCATTACTTCATCTAAGTGGGACCAGAAAAAAACAAATTTATGCACCAAACTCATTAAATTCAGCAGTGTAATCATCATTATTTCATCTAAGTGGGACCAGGAAAAAACAATTTATCCACCAAATTAATTAAATTCAGCAGTGTAAAAATCATTATTTCATCTAAGTGGGGCCAGGAACAGAAAATTTAAACACTAAAATTTATCCACTAAATTTTATCCACCAAATTAATTAAATTCAGCAGTGTAATGATCATTATTTCATGTACGTGGGACCAGAAAAAAACAAATTTATGGACCAAACTCATCAAATTCAGCAGTGTAAAAATCATTACTTCATCTAAGTGGGACCAGGAATAAACAATTTATGCACCAAATTTATTAAATTCTGCAGTGTAAAAATCATTATTTCATGTACGTGGGACCCGGAACAGAAAATTTAAACACTAAAATTTATCCACTAAAATTTATCCATTAAATTTTATCCACCAAATTAATAAAATTCAGCAGTGTAAAAATCATTATTTCATCTAAGTGGGACCAGGAACAGAAAATTTAAACATTAAAATTTATCCACTAAAATTTAAACACTAAAATTTATCCACCAAACTCATTAAATTCAGCAGTGTAATGATCATTTTTTCATATAGGTGGGACCAGGAAAAAACAAATTTATGGACCAAACTCATCAAATTCAGCAGTGTAATGATCATTATTTCATGTCAGTGGGACCAGGAACAGAAAATTTAAACATTAAAATTTATCCACTAAAATTTATCCATTCAATTTTATCCATTAAATTTTATCCACCAAATTAATAAAATTCAGCAGTGTAAAAATCATTATTTCATGTCAGTGGGACCAAGAATAAACAAATTTATGCACCAAATTTATTAAATTCAGCAGTGTAATGACCATTATTTCATGTATGTGGGACCAGGAATAAACAATTTATGCACCAAACTCATTAAATTCAGCAGTGTAAAGATCATTATTTCATCTAAGTGGGACCAGAAAAAAAACAAATTTTATCCACCAAATTAATTAAATTCAGCAGTGTAAAGATCATTATTTCATCTAAGTGGGACCAGGAACAGAAAATTTAAACACTAAAATTTATCCACTAAATTTTATCCATTAAATTTTATCCACCAAATTCATTAAATTCAGCAGTGTAAAGATCATTATTTCATCTAAGTGGGACCAGGAAAAAACAATTTATGCACCAAACTCATTAAATTCAGCAGTGTAAAAATCATTATTTCATCTAAGTGGGACTAGGAAAAAAACAATTTATGCACCAAATTTATTAAATTCAGCAGTGTAAAAATCATTATTTCATGTATGTGGGGCCAGGAACAGAAAATTTAAACACTAAAATTTATCCACTAAAATTTATCCACCAAACTCATTAAATTCAGCAGTGTAAAAATCATTATTTCATGTCAGTGGGGCCAGGAACAGAAAATTTATCCACTAAAAGTTATCCATTAAATTTTATCCACCAAATTAATTAAATTCAGCAGTGTAATGATCATTATTTCATCTAAGTGGGACCAGGAATAAACAATTTATGCACCAAACTCATTAAATTCAGCAGTGTAAAAATCATTATTTCATGTCAGTGGGGCCAGGAACAGAAAATTTAAACACTAAAATTTAAACACTAAAATTTATCCACTAAAATTTACCCACTCAAATTTATCCACTAAAATTTATCCACCAAATTCTATCCGCCAAATGTTCTGTTCTGGTGCCACTTCCATGAAACAGTGACCTTTGCCCTGCTGGATTTAATGAGTTTGGTGTCGTTATTTCATGCAGTAAAGGGAATTTTTGATGCCAGAATGGCTTTGGCAACGTTTCTCTTTAGTAATTTGGGTTTTTAACAATCAGAACCCCCCAGAACGCCCCAAACACGCCCTGGAGGTTTCCTCTCACCTTCCTGGAGCTCTCGCAGGTCACGGCCTGGAGATCGGCCACCAGATCGAAATCCTCCAGGGCCACCTTGGTGATGTAGCGCTTCCCTGGGGAGGGATTCCCAATAAAGAATTCCCAATAAAGAATTCCCAATAAAGAAATTCCCAGTAAAAGAATTCCCACTAAAAGAAATTCCCAGTAAAAGAATTCCCTCTAAAAAATATTCCCATTAAAAGAATTTCCACTAAAGAAATTCCCACTAAAAGAATTCCCACTAAAGAAATTCCCTCTAAAAAATATTCCCACTAAAAACTTCCCTCTAAAAAAATTCCCACTAAAAGAATTCCCACTAAAAGAATTCCCACTAAAGGAATTCCCTCTAAAAAAAACTCCCACTAAAGAAATTCCGACTAAAGAAATTCCCACCAAAAAAATTCCCACTAAAAAAAATTCCCACTAAAAGAATTCCCTCTAAAAAACATTCCCACTAAAGCAATTCCCACCAAAGAAATTCCCACTAAAAAATTCCCTCTAAAAGAATTCCCACTAAAGAAATTCCCTCTAAAAAATACACTCTAAAAATTATTCCCACTAAAAAATTCCCTCTAAAAAAATTCACTCTAAAAAAAATTGCCACTAAAAGAATTCCCAGTAAAAGAATTTCCCACTAAAAAAATTCCCTCTAAAGAAATTCCCACTAAAGAAATTCCCACTAAAAGAATTCCCACTAAAAGAATTCCCACTAAAAGAATTCCCTCTAAAAATATTCCCACTAAAGAAATTCCCACTAAAAAAATTCCCACTAAAAGAATTCCCTCTAAAAAATACACTCTAAAAAAAATTCCCACTAAAAGAATTCCCACTAAAGAAATTCCCACTAAAAGAATTCCCACTAAAAATCCTGCTCTGCTCCAGCCTGCCCCCAAAAGCTGCAACAAATTCAGCAACAGGAGCAGCCCAAATCATCATCATCATCATTGTCATCATCATTGTCATCGTCATCGTCGTCATCATCGTCATCGTCGTCGTCATTGTCATCATCATTGTCATCGTCATCATCGTCATCGTCATCATCATCGTCATCGCCATTGTCGTCGTCATCATCATCGTCACTGTCATCATCATCGTCATCATCACCATCATCGTCGTCATCATCGTCATCGTCATCATCATCGTCGTCGTCATCATCATCATCGTTGTCATCATCGTCATCGTCATCATCGTCATCATTGTCGTCGTCATCATCATCGTCATCATCACCATCATCGTCGTCATCATCGTCATCGTCATCATCATCGTCGTCGTCATCATCATCATCGCTGTCATCATCGTCATCATCATCATCATTGTCGTCATCATCGTCATCATCGTCATCATCGTCATCGTCGTCATCATCGTCATCGTTGTTGTCATCGTCATCGTCGTTGTCATCATTGTCATCGTCATCATCATCATCATCATCGTCATCATTGTCGTCGTCATCGTCATTGTCATCATCATCATCATCATCGTCATCATTGTCGTCGTCATCATCATCGTCATCATCATTGCCATCATCATCGTCATCATCATCGTCGTCATCGTCATCATCATCATTATTATTGCCATTATTACCAGCATTATTATCAATATTATAATTATCATTATATTTTAAATATTATAAATATATATAAATAATATATATTATAAAAAAATTATGATAATGAACTATAATATTGTGCTTACAGAAAATATCATTAGATATATTATAAATAATTCATATTATAAATATATAATATATTATAGACTTATTATTATTAAATATATTATAAATAACATTATAAATATATAAAAATAATCTTTTACAAAATTATGATTAAAATAATTTATAATAACATTATCATTATGTAAAATATTATAGTTAGATATATTATAAACAATGTGTACTATAAATAATAGATAAATAATATATGATAGATTAATTATTAACTATATTATAAATAACATAAATATTTAAATAATATATTATAAAATTACAATTAGAATAAATTATATTATATGTAATAATATAGTTAGACATATTATAAACTATGCGTATTATAAATAATATATAAATAATATATATTATAGCTGCTTTATTATTATATTATAAATAATGTATTATTAATGTATACAATATATTATAAAATGACAATTATAATAATAAATTATAACTATATTATAATAATACATGTATTACAAGTAGATATATCTTAAATAATATATATAATAAATATATAAATAATACATAGTATAGATTTACTATTATAATTAAATACACTATAAATAGCATATTATAGATATATATAAATATACAATATAAAATAACAATGATTATAATAATAATGAATTACTATCATATTATAATCCGTTATAATATTAAAATATAGTATAAATAATATATCATAAATGTATATAAATAATATATACATATGAATAATATATACTATAGATTATTGATAATAATGACATTGATGATGATAATGATAATATTAATAATAAAATATAACATAATATATAATATAATATAATGTAATGTAATATAACAGAAATTATGATAATGTTAGAAATGTTAGTAGTAATAGTAATAATAGTAATAATAATAATAATAATAATAAACTAGTACAGCAGCCCAGCATGGAACTAAGACCAGAAATAATTTCATGATTTCTAAAAGACATTTGATTATGATGATGATGATAATAATAACAGTAAAAAATATTGTTGTTGTTGTTGTTGTTGTTGTTATTATTATTATTATTATTATTATTATTATTATTATTATTATTATTATTATTATTACTATTATTATTATTACAATGATAATAATGATAATAATAATAATAATAATAATAATAATAATAATCTAGTACAGCAGCCCAGCATGGAACTAAGACCAGGAATAATTTCATGATTTCTAAAAGAAATTTGATAATAATAATAATAATACTACTACTACTAATAATAATAGTAATAATGATAATAATAATAATAATAATGATAATAATGATAATAGTAATAGTAATAATGATAATAATGATAATAATGATCATGATGATAATGATGATAATTATGATGATAATGATAATAATGATAATGATAATAATAAACTAGTAGAGCAGCCCAGCATGGAACTAAGACCAGGAATAATTTCATGATTTCTAAAAGAAATTTGATTATGATAATAATAATATTAATAATAACAGCAACAATAATAGTAATAGTAATAGTGATAATAGTAATAGTAATAACTGTAATAGTAATGATAATAATGATAATGATAATGATAATAATAATAAAAATAATAATAATAATAATAATAATAAACTAGTAGAGCAGCCCAGCATGGAAATAAGACCAGGAATAATTTCATGATTTCTAAAAGAAATTCAACGATGATGATGATGATGATGATGATAATAATAATAGTAGTAATAATAGTGGTAATAGCAGTAATAGTAGTAATGACAGTGATAGTAATAGTGGTGGTAATAACAGTAATAATAGTAATAGTAATTGTAATCATAATAATAATAATAATAATATTAATAATAATAACAATAGTAATATACTAGTAGAGCAGCCCAGCATGGCACTAAGAGCACGACTGACTTCATGATCTCCAACAGAAATTGAATTTCCCCCATTCCTGCCCACTCCCCCTCACACTCGGAGAAGAACACGGCCACGATCTCCAAGAGCGATTGGATTTTCCCCATTCCTGCCCACGCAGGACACCCCACTCACACTTGGACAAGAACAGAAATTGGATTTTCCCCATTTGTGCCCATCCCCACTCACACTCGGAGAAGAACAGAAATTGGATTTCCCCCATTTCTGTCCCCCACTCACACTCGAAGAAGAACATGGCCATGATGTCTAACAGCAATTGGATTTTCCCCATTTCTGTCCCTCACTCACACTCGGAGAAGAACAGCAATTGGATTTTCCCCATTTCTGCCCACCCAGGACACCCCACTCACACTCGGAGAAGAACATGGCCATGATTTCCAACAGCGATTGCATTTTCTCCATTTGTGCCCATCCCCACTCACAGTCAGAGAAGAACAGAAATTGGATTTCCCCATTCCTGCCCACTCCCACTCACACTCGAAGAACAGAAATTGGATTTTCCCCATTCGTGCCCATCCCCACTCACACTCAGAGAAGAACAGAAATTGGACTTCCCCATTCCTGCCCCGCACTCCCACTCGGAGAAGAACACGGCCATGATCTCCAACAGAAATTGGATTTTCCCCATTCCTGCCCACTCCCATTCACACTCGCAGAAGAACAGAAATTGGATTTCCCCATTCCTGCCCCGCACTCACACTCGGAGAAGAACAGAAATTGGATTTTCCCCCTTCCTGCCCATCCCCACTCACACTTGGAGAAGAACAGAAATTGGATTTCCCCATTTGTGCCGCACTCACACTCGGAGAAGAACAGAAATTGGATTTTCCCCATTCCTGCCCATCCCCACTCACACTCGGAGAAGAACAGAAATTGCATTTCCCCATTTGTGCCCATTCCCACTCGGAGAAGAACAAAAATTGGATTTTCCCCATTCCTGCCCATCCCCACTCACACTCGGAGAAGAACACGGCCATGATTTCCCACAGCAATTGGATTTCCCCATTCCTGCCCCACACTCCCACTCGGAGAAGAACAGAAATTGGATTTCCCCACTCCCACTCCCACTCGGAGAAGAACAGAAATTGGATTTCCCCACTCCCACTCCCACTCGGAGAAGAACAGAAATTGGATTTTCCCCATTCCTGCCCACTCCCACTCACACTCGGAGAAGAACAGAAATTGGATTTTCCCCATTCCTGCCCATCCCAACTCACACTCGGACAAGAACAGAAATTGGATTTCCGCCATTTCTGCCCCACACTCACACTCGGAGAAGAACACGGCCATGAATTCCCACAGAAATTGGATTTCCCCATTCCTGCCCACTCCCACTCACGCTCGGAGAAGAACAGAAATTGGATTTTCCCATTGCTGCCCATCCCCACTCACACTCGGAGAAGAACAGAAATCGGATTTCCCCACTCCCACTCCCACTCGGAGAAGAACAGAAATTGGAATTTCCCCACTCCCACTCACACTCGGAGAAGAACAGAAACTGGATTTTCTCCATTTGTGCCCATCCCCACTCACACTCGAAGAACAGAAATTGGATTTCCCCATTCCTGCCCATCCCCACTCACACTCGGAGAAGAACAGAAATTGGATTTCCCCACTCCCACTCCCACTCAGAGAAGAACAGCAATCGGATTTCCCCACTCCCACTCGGAGAAGAACAGAAATCGGATTTCCCCCATTTGTGCCCACTCCCACTCACACTTGGAGAAGAACAGAAATTGCATTTCCCCACTCCCACTCACACTCGCAGAAGAACAGAAATTGGATTTCCCCAATTCCTGCCCCCCACTCACACTTGGAGAAGAACAGAAATCGGATTTCCCCCATTTGTGCCCACTCCCACTCCCACTCGGAGAAGAACAGAAATTGCATTTCCCCACTCCCACTCACACTCGGAGAAGAACAGAAACTGGATTTTCTCCATTTGTGCCCATCCCCACTCACACTCGAAGAACAGAAATTGGATTTTCCCCATTCCTGCCCATCCCCACTCACACTTGGAGAAGAACAGAAATTGCATTTCCCCACTCCCACTCACACTCGGAGAAGAACATGGCCAGGATGACGCGGCCGAAGTCGCCCATGTGCTCCAGGTCCTGCAGCATCCCCGGCGCGCCCACGCTGCGCACCCAGTCCAGCGCCTCGCCGAGCGGGAACAGCCCCTGAGCACGGGCAAGCACACAAAATTAATAAAAACTCATCAATAATAAATAAAAATCCATCAATCTGCACAGCCCAGCCTCGGGGCTCCTCGCTCCGCTTTCCCTCCGCCGGATCTCAAACAGAAAACGGCAAATAAACACAAATATCTGAATTATCGGGGATCTCCAGCACCGCGCGGACACAAAGTCAAAGCAGGCTCGCAATGGGAAGAGATCAAACCGGGGAATTTCTTTTAGAAGTGTCTGAAGTGATTGGAAAATAATTAAAAACACCAAAAAATTGCTCGGAAACATTCTTGTGGTGACTGAAATTGTTAAAAATAAAACCCCCTGAAATTTGATTTAGGAACTTTCTTGTGATGACTGAAATGATTTAAAAACAAAACACCTGAAAATGTGATTTAGAAACTTTCGTGTGATGACTGAAATTATGAAAAAATAAAACCCCATAAAATGTGATTCAGAAACATTCTTGTAATCACTGAAATTATTAAAAAAAAAACCATAAAATGCGATTTAGAAACTTTCTTGTAATGACTGAAATTTTTAAAAAATAAAACCCCCAGAAATTGGATTTAGAAACTTTCTTGTAATGACTGAAATTATTAAAAAATAAAACCCTCAGAAAATGTGATTTAGAAACTTTATTGTAATGAATTGAAATTATTAATAAATAATATATAAACCCCCCAAAAATTTGATTTAAAAGTTTGAAATGACGAAAAGCTCCTCCCCAAGCACTGCAGAACTCACATTTTCTATCCCAGTGCCGATCCTCAGGATCCAACTGATGAAATGGGGAATGTTCTGGAACAAGGATGAAAAATAAAAACAAATTAAAAATCAATTATTGAGAGGGATTAACAAATATAAACAAATTAAAAATCAATTATTGACAGGATTAAAAAAAAAAACAAATTAAAAATCAATTATTGAGAGGGATTAACAAATATAAACAAATTAAAAATCAATTATTGAGAGGGATTAACAAATATAAACAAATTAAAAATCAATTATTGACAAGGATTAACAAATACAAACAAATTAAAAATCAATTATTGACAGGATTAACAAATAAAAACAAATTAAAAATCAATTATTGAGAGGATTAACAAATAAAAACAAATTAAAAATCAATTATTGAGAGGGATTAACAAATATAAACAAATTAAAAATCAATTATTGACACGGATTAACAAATAAAAACAAATTAAAAATCAATTATTGACAAGGATTAACAAATACAAACAAATTAAAAATCAATTATTGACAGGATTAAAAAATAAAAACAAATTAAAAATCAATTATTGACAAGGATTAACAAATACAAACAAATTAAGAATCAATTATTGACAGGATTAACAAATAAAAACAAATTAAAAATCAATTATTGAGAGGATTAACAAATAAAAACAAATTAAAAATCAATTATTGACAAGGATTAACAAATATAAACAAATTAAAAATCAATTATTGACAGGATTAAAAAATAAAAACAAATTAAAAATCAATTATTGACAAGGATTAAAAAATAAAAACAAAATAAAAATCAATTATTGACAGGGATTAACAAATAAAAACAAAATAAAAATCAATTATTGACATGGATTAACAAATAAAAACAAATTAAAAATCAATTATTGAGAGGATTAACAAATGAAAACAAATTAAAAATCAATTATTGACAAGGATTAAAAAATAAAAACAAATTAAAAATCAATTATTGAGAGGATTAACAAATGAAAACAAATTAAAAATCAATTATTGACAAGGATTAAAAAATAAAAACAAATTAAAAATCAATTATTGAGAGGATTAACAAATGAAAACAAATTAAAAATCAATTATTGAGAGGAGTGCATTGGAATTTCCCTGAGGCAGCTGCATTCCAGGTTTTTGGTGAAATATGTGATTTAGATTATTAAATAAAATAATGAAGTTATTAAATCAAATCGTTTATTTTTGGTAAAAAAATAAATGAGAAAAGAGAATGGCTGGGAGATCTGCTGAGGAAATTCTGCCCCTCTGAGGCCCTGTGCAGCTCCCAAACCCCAAAAACACAAAAGCTGAGACACCCAAAAACCAGAGACACCCCAAAAATTGAGACACCCAAAAACCTGAGACACCCCAAAGCTCAAACACCCAAAATCTGAGACACCCCAAAAATTGAGACACCCCAAAAGCTCAGACACCCCAAAAATTGAGACACCCCAAAAGCTGAGAAACTCCAAAATCTGAGATACCCCAAAGCTCAGACACCCCAAAAACTGAGACACCCAAAAACCTGAGACACCCCAAAGCTCAGATACCCCAAAATCTGAGACACCCAAAATCTGAGACACCCCAAAAGCTGAGAAACTCCAATAGCTGAGACACCCCAAAAATTGAGACACCCCAAATCTGAGACACCCCAAAACTTCAGACACCCAAAAACCTGAGACACCCCCAAAGCTGAGACACCCAAAAAACAGAGACACCCCAAATATTGAGACACCCCAAAAGCTCAGACACCCCAAAAACCAGAGACACCCAAAACCTCAGACACCCCAAATCTCAGACACCCCAAAAGCTGAGATACCCCAAAATCTGAGAAACTCCAAAATCTGAGACACCCAAAAACCTGAGACACCCCAAAAGCTGAGAAACTCCAAAAACCAGAGACACCCCAAATCTGAGACACCCCCAAAAGCTGAGACGCCCCAAAGCTGAGACACCCCAAAACCTGACACCCAAAACCTCAGACACCCCAAAACCAGAGACACCCCAAAGCTGAGAAACTCCAAAATCTGAGACACCCAAAAACCAGAAACACCCAAAAACCAGAGACAGCCCAAAGCTGAGACACCCCAAAAGCTGAGAAACTCCAAAATCTGAGACACCCAAAAACTGAGACACCCAAAATCTGAGACACCCCAAAAATGGAGACACCCCAAAATCTGAGACACCCCAAATCTGAGACACCCAAAAACCTGAGACACCCCAAAGCTGAGACACCTCAAAAATTGAGACACCCCAAAGCTCAGACACCCCAAAGCTGAGAGACCCCAAAATCTGAGACACCCCATAAGCTGAGACACCCAAAAACCTGAGAAACTCCAAAATCTGAGACACCCAAAAACCAGAGACACCCCAAAAGCTGAGAAACTCCAAAATTTGAGACACCCCAAAAATGGAGACACCCCAAAAATTGAGACACCCAAAATCTGAGACACCCAAAAACCTGAGACACCCCAAAAGCTGAGAAACTCCAAAATTTGAGACACCCCAAAGCTCAGACACCCCAAAAGCTGAGACACCCAAAAACCAGAGACACCCCAACAACGGAGACACCCAAAAACCTGAGACACCCCAAAGCTCAGACACCCCAAAAATTGAGACACCCAAAAACCTGAGACACCCCAAAAATTGAGACACCCCAAAGCTGAGACACCCCAACAACGGAGACACCCCAAAAGCTGAGACACCCAAAAACTGAGACACCCAAAAAACAGAGACACCCCATAAATTGAGACACCCAAAATCTGAGACACCCCAAAGCTGAGACACCCAAAAACCTGAGACACCCCAAAGCTGAGACAACCCAAAATCTGAGACACCCCAAAATCTGTGACACCCAAAAACCTGAGACACCCCAAAGCTCAGACACCCTAAAAATTGAGACACCCAAAAACCTGAGACACCCCAAAAATTGAGACACCCCAAAGCTGAGACACCCCAACAACGGAGACACCCCAAAATCTGAGACACCCCAAAGCTGAGACACCCAAAAACCTGAGACACCCCAAAAATTGAGACACCCAAAAACCTGAGACACCCCAAATCTGAGACACCCCAAAAATTGAGACACCCCAAAACTGAGGCACCCAAAAACCAGAGACACCCCAAAGCTCAGACACCCAAAAACCTGAGAAACTCCAAAATCTGAGACACCCCAAAAATTGAGACACCCCAAAAACCTGAGACACCCCAAAGCTGAGACACCCAAAAATCTGAGACACCCCAAAAGCTGCCCCTCCAAACCCACTTCACTCTTGGGTCTACAACCCAGAAAATGAAGAGAAATTAAATAATTCGTTATATTTTATAAATATAATTTATAAATATACCTCTTAAAATAAATATAAATATATTTATTTATAAATATAACATAAATATAATTTTATAATTTGTTATATTTTATAAAATAAAATATACATAAATTTATAAAATAAAAGATGAAGCTTGCGGCTGGACACACAATTTCAAGAAATGCAGAAATGTTTTACCACCACCTAAATTTAAAATAAATCCCGCAACAAATGGAACAAACTCCTCACATCCTCCTCTCCCCTATTCCAAGTCAGCAAAGACAAATTTAAAATATCAATTTTGAAAATAAGGGAAAAAGAAATTATTCAAATCATTCATGCACCGGCTTCATTTCCGACTGCAAACATTCCCTAAATGATCCCACCTGGAATAAATTTCTTTTTTTTTTTTTTTATTATTTCTTAATTTCTTAATTAATTAATATTCTTTTTAAAAAAAATTCTTAATTAATAATTTCTTAATTACCAAATAATTAATTGGTAGTTATGATAATTATTGACAATTATGATAATTATGATAATTATGATAATTATGATAATTATTGATAATTATGCCTTCACTTCAGCAAAAGGAAAACGTCTAATTCAGGATTTCATGATGCGTAAGGGACAGATTTAATTAACAAATATTTGAAAATTTAGAAATTTAAAACTCAAGACTTACAACAACTTTTTTAATTAAATCAGCGAGGTCTTCCATAACATTGAACTCGTGAACTTTCTTCGTGTTCCAGTCCAGGAACATCAAACTGGTGGAAAACAGAAGAAATTATTAATTAACAGGAGAAATTATTATTTTACAGAAGAAATTATTAATTAACGGAAGAAATTATTAATTAACAGAAGAAATTATTAATTAACAGAAGAAATTATTATTTTACAGAAGAAATTCTTATTTAACAGAAGAAATTATTATTTAACGGAAGGAATTATTATTTAACAGAAGGAATTATTATTTAACGGAAGGAATTATTAATTAACAGAAGAAATTATTAATTAACAGAAGAAATTATTATTTAACGGAAGGAATTCTTATTTAACGGAAGGAATTGTTATTTGGACAAACACCAAGCTGCCACAGGGTCTGAATTATGAATATTTAGAGGGATTGGATTTGAGAATGTTTAAAAATTCACATCCAGCCCTTCAGAGGAGGAAGGAGAAAAATAATAATAATTAAAAGAAGAGCTGGAAAGGTTTTGCTGCTTTTGAAATGTCAGCACCCACAAAAATACCGAAATTCCCCCCAGATTTCCTTCCCTGAATCCCAAATATTCCAAACTTCAGACTCCCAAGGGTTCCAAAACTCCAAAATCCCAAAGGTTCCAAACTCCAAAATCCCAGAGATTCCAAAATCCAGAATCCCCAAGATTCCAAAACTCCAAAATCCCAAAGATTCCAAACTCCCCAAATGTTCCAAACTCCAAAATCCCCAAAGATCCCAAACTCCAAAATCCCAGAGATTCCAAATTCCAAAATCCCCAAGATCCCAAACTCCAAAATCCACAAAGATTCCAAAATCCCCAAAGTTTCCAAACTCCAAAGTCCACAAAGGTTCCAAACTCCAGAATCCCCAAGAACCCAAACTCCAAAAGAATTCAAAGATTCCCAGATTCCCAAAGATTCCAAACTCCAAACTCCCAAAGGTCCCAAACTCCAAAATCCCCAAGATTCCAAAACTCCAGAATCCCCAAAGATTCCAAAACTCCAGAATCCCCAAAGATTCCAAATTCCAGAATCTCCAAATGTTCCATACTCCAGAATCCCAAAGATTTCAAATTTCAGATTCCCAAAGATTCCAAACTCCAAAATCCCAAACATCAAATCCAAAGTCCCCAAGATTCCAAAACTTCAGATTCCCAAAGATTCCAAACTCCCAAAGATTCCAAATTCCAGAATCCCCAAGGATTCAAAATTCCAGATCCCCAAAGATTCCAAATATTCCAAAATCCCAAAAATTCCAAACTTAAAAATCCCAAAGGTCCCAAAACTCCAGAATCCCCAAAGATTCCAAATTCCAGAATCTCCAAAGGTTCCAAATTCCAGATCCCCAAAGGTTCCAAAATCCCAAAGATTCCAAAATCCAAACTCGCAAAGGTCCCAAACTCCAGAATCCCAAAGATTTCAAACTCCAGATTCCCAAAGATCCCAAACTCTAGAATCCTAAAGGTTTCAAAATCCAAAAATCCCAAAGATTCCAAACTCCAGAATCTCCAAACGTTCCAAATTCCAGAATCCCAAAGATTTCAAATTTCAGATTCCCAAAGATTGCAAACTCCAGAATCCCCAAGGATTCCAAACTCCAAAATCCCAAACATCAAATCCAAAATCCCAAAGATTCCAAACTCCAAAATCCCAAAGATTCCAAATCTCCAGAATCCCCAAAATTTCAAATTTCAGATTCCCAAAGATTCCAAACTCCAAAATCCCCCAAAGTTTCCAAAATCCCCAAGATTCCAAACTCCAAAATCCCAAAGATTCGAAAACTCCAGAATCCCAAAGATTCTAAAACTTCAGAATCGTCACGGATTCCAAACTCCAGATTCCCAAAGATTCCAAAGATTCTAAAATCCCAAACATTCCAAACTCCAAAATCCCGAACATCAAATCCAAAATCCTCAAGATCCCGAATGCCAAAGGTCCCAAAGATTTCAAATTTCAGATTCCCAACGATTCCAAAACTCCAGAATCCCCAAGGATTCCAAACTCCAAAATCCCAAACATCAAATCCAAAGTCCCCAAGATTCCAAAACTCCAGAATCCCCAAAGATTCCAAAATCCCAAAGATTCCAAAATCCAAACTTCCAAAGGTCCCAAACTCCAGAATCCCAAAGATTTCAAATTTCAGATTCCCAAAGATTCCAAACTCCAAACTCCCAAACATCAAATCCAAACTCCCCAAGATTCCAAAACTCCAGAATCCTCACGGATTCCAAATTCCAGATCCCCAAAGATTCCAAATATTCCAAAATCCCAAACTCCAAAATCCCGAACATCAAATCCAAAATCCCCAAGATCCCGAACTGCCAAAGGTCCCAAAGAGTTCAAATTTCAGATTCCCAAAGATTCCAAACTCCCAAAGATTCCAAATTCCAGATCCCCAAAGATTCCAAATATTCCAAAATCCCAAAAATTCCAAATTTAAAAATCCCAAAGATTCCAACAAAACTCCAGAATCCCCAAAGATTCCAAATTACAGCATCTCCAAAGGTTCCAAATTCCAGATCCCCAAAGATTCCAAAATCCCAAAGATTCCAAAATCCCAAAGATTCCAAAATCCAAAATCCCAAAGGTCCCAAACTCCAGAATCCCAAAGATTTCAAATTTCAGATTCCCAAAGATTCCAAACTCCAAAATCTCAAACATCAAATCCAAAGTCCCCAAGATTCCAAAACTCCAAAATCCCCAAAGATTCCAAACTCCAGAATCATCACGGATTCCAAATTCCAGATCCCCAAAGATTCCAATTATTCCAAAATCCAAAAAATTCCAAACTTAAAAATCCCAAAGGTCCCAAAACTCCAGAATCCCCAAAGATTCCAAATTCCAGAATCTCCAAAGGTTCCAAATTCCAGATCCCCAAAGATTCCAAAATCCCAAAGATTCCAAAATCCAAACTCCCAAAGGTCCCAAACTCCAGAATCCCAAAGATTTCAAATTTCAGATTCCCAAAGATTCCAAACTCCAAAATCCCAAACATCAAATCCAAAGTCCCAAAGATTCCAAAACTCCAGAATCCTCACGGATTCCAAACTTCAGATTCCCAAAGATTCAAAAATCCCAAAGATTCCAAACTCCAAAATCCCCAAAGATTCCAAAATCCCAAAGGTCCCAAACTCCAGAATCCCAAAGATTTAAAATTTCAGATCCCCAAAGATTCCAAAATCCAAACTCCCAAAGGTTCCAAACGCCAGAATCCCAAAGATTCCAAAACTCCAGAATCCTCACGGATTCCAAACTCCCAAAGATTCCGAACTCCAGAATCCCCAGGGATTCCAAATTCCAGATCCCCAAAGATTCCAAATATTCCAAATTCCCAAACATCAAATCCAAAGTCCCCAAGATTCCAAAACTCCAGAATCCCCAAAGATTCCAAATTCCAGATCCCCAAAGGTTCCAAAATCCCAAAGGTCCCAAACACCAAAATCCCAAAGATTCCAAACTCCCAAAGATTCCAAATCCAAAATCCCAAACATCAAATCCAAAATCCCCAAGATTCCAAAACTCCAGAATCCCCAAAGATTCCAAAATCCCAAAGATTCCAAAATCCAAACTCCCAAAGGTCCCAAACTCCAGAATCCCAAAGATTTCAAATTTCAGATTCCCAAAGATTCCAAACTCCAAAATCTCCAAGATTCCAAAACTCCAGAATCCCAAAGATTCCAAAACTCCAGAATCCTCACGGATTCCAAACTCCCAAAGATTCCGAACTCCAGAATCCCCAGGGATTCCAAATTCCAGATCCCCAAAGAATCCAAATATTCCAAATTCCCAAACATCAAATCCAAAATCCCAAAGATTCCAAACTCCAAAATCCCAAACATCAAATCCAAAGTCCCCAAGATTCCAAAACTCCAGAATCCCAAAGATTCCAAATTCCAGATCCCCAAAGATTCCAAAATCCAAACTCCCAAAGGTCCCAAACTCCAAAATCCCAAAGATTTCAAATTTCAGATTCCCAAAGATTCCAAACTCCAAAATCCCCAAAGATTCCAAAATCCCAAAGATTCCAAATCCAAACTCCCAAACATCAAATCCAAAGTCCCCAAGATTCCAAAACTCCAAAATCCCAAAGATTCCAAACTCCAAAATCCCAAAGATTCTAAATCTCCAGAATCCCCAAAGATTCCAAGTTCCAGAATCCCAAAGATTTCAAATTTCAGATTCCCAAAGATTCCAAACTCCAAAATCCCCAAAGATTCCAAAATCCCAAAGATTCCAAACTCCAAAATCCCAAAGATTCCAAAATTCCAGAATCCTCACGGATTCCGAACTTCAGATTCCCAAAGATTCCAAACTCCCAAAGATTCCAAACTTAAAAATCCCAAAGATTCCAACAAAACTCCAGAATCCCCAAAGATTCCAAATTCCAGAATCTCCAAAGATTCCAAAATCCCAAAGATTCCAAACTCCAAACTCCCAAAGGTCCCAAACTCCAGAATCCCAAAGATTCCAAACTCCAAAATCCCCAAGATCCCAAAACTCCAGAAGTCACAGATTCCAAACTCCAGATTCCAAAAGATGTCAAACTTCAGATTCCCAAAGATTCCAAAGATTCCAAAATCCCAAACGTTCCAAACTCCAAAATCCCGAACATCAAATCCAAAATCCCCAAGATCCCGAACTGCCAAAGGTCCCAAAGATTTCAAATTTCAGATTCCCAAAGATTCCAAACTCCAGAATCCCCAAAGATTCCAAATTCCAGATCCCCAAAGATTCTAAAATCCCAAAGGTTCCAAACTCCAAACTCCCAAAGGTCCCAAACTCCAGAATCCCAAAGATTTCAAATTTCAAATTAACAAAGATTCCAAACTCCAAAATCCCCAAAGATTTCAAAATCCCAGATTCCAAAATCCAAAATCCCAAACGTTCCAAACTCCAAAATCCCGAACATCAAATCCAAAATCCCCAAGATCCCGAACTGCCAAAGGTCCCAAAGATTTCAAATTTCAGATTCCCAAAGATTCCAAACTCCAAAGGTCCCAAAGATTCCCAGAACCCCAAAGATTCCAAACTCCAAAATCCCCAAGGATTCCAAACTCCAAAAGATTGCAAATTCCCAAAGATTCCAAACTCCAGATTCCAAAAGATGTCAAACTTCAGATTCCCAAAGATTCCAAACTCCAGAATCCCCAAGGACTCCAAACTCCAAAATCCCAAACATCAAATCCAAAGTCCCAAAGATTCCAAAATCCAAACTCCCAAAGGTCCCAAACTCCAAAATCCCAAAGATTTCAAATTTCAGATTCCCAAAGATTCCAAACTCCAAAATCCCAAAGATTTCAAATTTCAGATTCCCACAGATTCCAAACACCAAAATCCCCAAAGATTCCAAACTCCAAAATCCCAAACATCAAATCCAAAGTCCCCAAGATTCCAAAACTCCAGAATCCCAAAGATTCCAAATTCCAGATCCCCAAAGATTCCAAACTCCAAACTCCCAAAGGTCCCAAACTCCAGAATCCCAAAGATTTCAAATTTCAGATTCCCAAAGATTCCAAACTCCAAAATCTCCAAGATTCCAAAACTCCAGAATCCCAAAGATTCCAAAACTCCAGAATCCTCACGGATTCCAAACTCCCAAAGATTCCGAACTCCAGAATCCCCAGGGATTCCAAATTCCAGATCCCCAAAGATTCCAAATATTCCAAATTCCCAAACATCAAATCCAAAATCCCAAAGATTCCAAACTCCAAAATCCCAAACATCAAATCCAAAGTCCCCAAGATTCCAAAACTCCAGAATCCCAAAGATTCCAAATTCCAGAATCCCCAAAGAGTCTAAAATCCCAAAGATTCCAAAATCCAAACTCCCAAAGGTCCCAAACTCCAAAATCCCCAAGATTTCAAATTTCAGATTCCCAAAGATTCCAAACTCCAAAATCCCCAAAGATTCCAAAATCCCAAAGATACCAAACTCAAAAATCCCAAAGGTCCCAAAACTCCAGAATCCCCAAAGATTCCAAATTCCAGAATCTCCAAAGGTTCCAAAATCCCAAAGATTCCAAACTCCAAACTCCCAAAGATTCCAAACTCCAAAATCCCAAAGATTCCAAACTCCAAAATCCCAAAGATTCCAAACTCCAAAACCCCCAAGATCCCAAACTCCAAAAGATCCCAAACTCCAAAATCCCAGAGATCCCAAACTCCAGACAATCAATATTTTAATTTTTTAATTTTCTTCCTGTGGATCCAAGAACTTCCGACCTCAAGCGAGCGCAGCATTTCCGCCCCAGCGGGAGCCGGGCTGGGAGCACCCGCGGAATTCTGCCAGGAACCAGGAAAAGTGGGAATATCTGGGGGGAAACTCCCCTGGAAAATGGGAATATGTGCATGGAAATTCCCTTGGAAAATGGGAATATCTGGAGAGAAATTCTTTGGGAAAAGTGGGAAGAATTGGAGGGAAATGTCCTTGGAAAAGTGGGAATATTTGGAGGAATTGCCCTTGGAAAATGGGAATATTTGAAAGGAAATTCATTTGGAAAAGTGGGAGAAATTAGAGGGAAATTCTTTTGGAAAAGTGGGAGGGTTTGGAGGGGAATTCCCTTGGAAAATGGGAATATTTGGAAGGAAATTCTTTGGGAAAATGGGAATATTTGGAGGAATTTCCCTTGGAAAATGGGAAGATCTGGAGGGAAACTCCCCTGGAAAATGGGAATATCTGGGGGGAAACTCCCTTGGAAAATGGGAATATCTGGGGGGAAACTCCCCTGGAAAATGGGAATATCTGCAGGGAAATTCCTCTGGAAAATGGGAATATCTGGAGGGAAATTCCCTTGGAAAATGGGAATATCTGGGGGGAAACTCCCTTGGAAAATGGGAATATCTGGAGGGAAATTCTTTGGGAAAAGTGGGAATATCTGGGGGGAAACTGCCTTGGAAAAGTGGGAATATGTGCATGGAAATGTCCTTGGAAAATGGGAATATCTGGGGGGAAACTCCCTTGGAAAATGGGAATATCTGCAGGGAAATTCCTTTGGAAAATGGGAATATCTGCAGGGAAATTCCCTTGGAAAATGGGAATATCTGGGGGGAAACTCCCCTGGAAAATGGGAATATCTGGGGGGAAATTCTTTGGGAAAAGTGGGAATATTTGGAGGGAAATGTCCTTGGAAAAGTGGGAATATTTGAAAGGAAATTCATTTGGAAAAGTGGGAGAAATTGGAGGGAAATTCTTTTGGAGAAGTGGGAGGATTTGGAGAGAAATGTCCTTAGAAAATGGGAATATCTGGGGGGAAATTCTTTGGGAAAAGTGGGAATATTTGGAGGGAAATGCCCTTGGAAAATGGGAATAGCTGGGGGGAAACTCCCCTGGAAAATGGGAATATCTGGAGGGAAATTCCCTTGGAAAAGTGGGAGGATTTGGAGGAAAATTCCCTTGGAAAATGGGAATATTTGGAGGGAAATGCCCTTGGAAAATGGAAATATTTGGAAGGAAATTCTTTTGGAAAAGTGGGAATATTTGGAGGAATTCCCTTGGAAAAGTTGAAAGGAAATTCCTTTGGAAAAGTGGGAGGATTTGGAGGAAAATGCCCTTGGAAAATGGGAATATTTGGAGGAATTTCCCTTGGAAAATGGGAATATCTGGAGGGAAACTCTTTTGGAAAATGGGAATATTTGGAAGGAAATTCCCTTGGAAAATGGGAATATTTGGAGGGATTTCCCTTGGAAAATGGGAAGATTTGGAGGGAAATGCCCTGGGAAAATGGGAATATTTGGAGGGAAATTCTCTTGGAAAATGGGAATATTTGGAGGGAAATATCCTTGGAAAAGTGGGAGAAATTGGAGGGAAATTCTTTTGGAAAAGTGGGAATATTTGGAGGGAAATGCCCTTGGAAAATGGGAAGATTTGGAAGGAAATTCATTTGGAAAAGTGGGAGGGTTTGGAGGGAAATTCCCTTGGAAAATGGGAATATTTGGAGGGAAATTATTTTGGAAAATGGGAATATCTGGAGGGAAATTCTTTGGGAAAAGTGGGAAGAATTGGAGGGAAATGTCCTTGGAAAAGTGGGAATATTTGGAGGAATTGCCCTTGGAAAATGGGAATATTTGAAAGGAAATTCATTTGGAAAAGTGGGAGAAATTAGAGGGAAATTCTTTTGGAAAAGTGGGAGGGTTTGGAGGGGAATGCCCTTGGAAAATGGGAATATTTGGAAGGAAATTCTTTGGGAAAATGGGAATATTTGGAAGGAATTTCCCTTGCAAAATGGGAATATTTGGAAGGAAATTCCCTTGGAAAATGGGAATATTTGGAGGGAAATTCCCTTGGAAAATGGGAATATTTGGAGGAATTTCCCTTGGAAAATGGGAATATTTGGAGGAATTTCCCTTGGGAAATGGGAGTATCTGGAGGGAAATGCCCTTGGAAAATGGGAATATTTGGAGGAATTTCCCTGGGAAAATGGGAATATTTGGAAGGAATTTCCCTTGCAAAATGGGAATATTTGGAAGGAAATTCCCTTGGAAAATGGGAATATTTGGAAGGAAATTCTTTTGGAAAATGGGAATATTTGGAGGAATTTCCCTTGGAAAATGGGAATATTTGGAAGGAAATTCTTTGGGAAAATGGGAATATTTGTAGGAATTTCCCTTGGAAAATGGGAATATTTGGAGGAATTTCCCTTGGGAAATGGGAATATCTGGAGGGAAATTCCCTTGGAAAATGGGAATATTTGGAGGAATTTCCCTTGGAAAATGGGAATATTTGGAGGGAAATGCCCTTGGAAAATGGGAATATTTGGAAGGAAATTCTTTTGGAAAATGGGAATATTTGGAGGAATTTCCCTTGGGAAATGGGAATATTTGGAAGGAAATTCTTTGGGAAAATGGGAATATTTGGAGGAATTTCCCTGGGAAAAGGCGGACACTCACCAAAAGGTGTCCACGAAGGACGTGCTCTCCCTGGTGAACAGGGCACACCAGAAAATCCGGATTTTGATCACGTTGCAGATTTCCCTCAGTTTTTCCACGGGCAGGGAGCACCAAACGTCACAGGGATCGACTCCTGCGGGAAACGGAACTGCGGGCGCGGCTCGGCACGCGAAGGCCACAAATATTGAAATAAATCAGGGTTTCAGGCACCCAAAGTGCCAAGAAATGTTAAAATAAATCAATATTTCAAGCACCCCAAAGTGCCAATAAATATTGAAATAAATCAGGGTTTCAGGCACCCCAAAGTGCCAATAAATATTAAAATAAATCTTTATTTCAGGCACCCCCAAGTGCCAAAACCATTTAAATCAATCTTTATTTCAGGCATTATAAAGTACCAATAAATATTAAAATCAATCAATATTTCAGGCATTCCAAAGTGCCAAAACCACTAAAATCAACCTTTAGTTCAGCCATCCCAAAGTGCCAAGAAATGTTAAAATAAATCAGTATTTCAGGCACCCAAAGTGCCAAGAAATGTTAAAATAAATCAATATTTCAGGCATCCCAAAGTGCCAAGAAATATTGAAATAAATCAGTGTTTCAGGCACCCCAAAGTGCCAAGAAATGTTAAAATAAATCAATATTTCAGGCACCCCAAAGTGCCAATAAATATTAAAATTAATCAATATTTCAAGCACCCCAAAGTGCCAATAAATATTGAAATAAATCAGTGTTTCAGGCATCCCATAGTGCCAATAAATATTGAAATAAATCTTTATTTCAGGCACCCCCAAGTGCCAAAAACATTTAAATCAATCTTTATTTCAGGCATTATAAAGTGCTAATAAATATTAAAATAAATCAATATTTCAGGCACCCCATAGTGCCAAAAACACTAAAATCAACCTTTAGTTCAGCCATCCCAAAGTACCAATAAATATTGAAATAAATCAGTATTTCAGGCACCCAAAGTGCCAAGAAATGTTAAAATAAATCAATATTTCAGGCATCCCAAAGTGCCAAGAAATATTGAAATAAATCAGTGTTTCAGGCACCCCAAAGTGCCAAGAAATGTTAAAATAAATCAGGGTTTCAGCCACCCAAAGTGCCAAGAAATATTAAAATTAATCAATATTTCAAGCACCCCAAAGTGCCAATAAATATTGAAATAAATCAATATTTCAGGCACCCAAAGCACCAAAATCACCAAAATCAATCTTTATTTCAGGCATTATAAAGTGCCAATAAATATTAAAATCAATCATTATTTCAGGCACCCCAAAGTGCCAAGAAATATTGAAATAAATCAATATTTCAGGCATTATAAAGTGCCAATAAATGTTAAAATAAATCAATGTTTCAGGCACCCCAAAGTGCCAATAAATATTAAAATTAATCAATATTTCAAGCACCCCAAAGTGCCAATAAATATTGAAATAAATCAGGGTTTCAGGCACCCCAAAGTGCCAATAAATATTAAAATAAATCTTTATTTCAGGCACCCCCAAGTGCCAAAACCATTTAAATCAATCTTTATTTCAGGCATTATAAAGTGCTAATAAATATTAAAATTAATCAATATTTCAGGCATCCAAAGTGCCAATAAATATTAAAATCAATCAATATTTCAGGCATTCCAAAGTGCCAAAACCACTAAAATCAACCTTTAGTTCAGCCATCCCAAAGTACCAATAAATATTGAAATAAATCAGTATTTCAGGCACCCAAAGTGCCAAGAAATGTTAAAATAAATCAATATTTCAGGCATCCCAAAGTGCCAAGAAATATTGAAATAAATCAGTGTTTCAGGCACCCCAAAGTGCCAAGAAATGTTAAAATAAATCAGGGTTTCAGCCACCCAAAGTGCCAAGAAATATTAAAATTAATCAATATTTCAAGCACCCCAAAGTGCCAATAAATATTGAAATAAATCAATATTTCAGGCACCCAAAGCACCAAAATCACCAAAATCAATCTTTATTTCAGGCATTATAAAGTGCCAATAAATATTAAAATCAATCATTATTTCAGGCACCCCAAAGTGCCAAGAAATATTGAAATAAATCAATATTTCAGGCATTATAAAGTGCCAATAAATATTAAAATAAATCAGTATTTCAGGCACCCAAAGTGCCAATAAATATTAAAATCAATCAATATTTCAGGCATTCCAAAGTGCCAATAAATATTGAAATAAATCTTTATTTCAGGCACCCCCAAGTGCCAAAAACATTTAAATCAATCTTTATTTCAGGCATTATAAAGTGCCAATAAATATTAAAATTAATCAATATTTCAGGCATCCAAAGTGCCAAAAAATATTAAAATTAATCAATATTTCAGGCACCCCAAAGTGCCAATAAATATTAAAATTAATCAATATTTCAAGCACCCCAAAGTGCCAATAAATATTGAAATAAATCAATATTTCAGGCATTCCAAAGTGCCAATAAATATTGAAATTAATCAATATTTCAGGCACCCCCAAGTGCCAAAAACATTTAAATCAATCTTTATTTCAGGCATTATAAAGTGCTAATAAATATTAAAATAAATCAATATTTCAGGCACCCCATAGTGCCAAAAACACTAAAATCAACCTTTAGTTCAGCCATTATAGAGTACCAATAAATATTAAAATAAATCAATATTTCAGGCATCCCAAAGTGCCAATAAATATTAAAATAAATCAATATTTCAGGCACCCCAAAGTGCCAAAAACACTAAAATCAATCTTTATTTCAGCCATTATAAAGTGCCAATAAATATTAAAATAAATCAGTATTTCAGGCATTATAAAGTATCAATAAATATTAAAATAAATCAATATTTCAGGAATTCCAAAGTGCCAATAAATATTAAAATAAATCAATATTTCAGGAATTCCAAAGTGCCAATAAATATTAAAATAAATCAATATTTCAGGAATTCCAAAGTGCCAATAAATATTAAAATAAATCAATATTTCAGGCATCCCAAAGTGCCAATAAATATTGAATCAATCATTATTTCAGGCATTATAAATACCAAATAAATACCAATAAATATTAATAAATATTAATAAAATCAATTAATATAATAATAATTAAATAAATAGAATATAAGTAAATATATTGGTACATAAACACCAATATATATTAAATTAAAGGATGAATTCAGGCATTCCAAAGTATCAAAAAACATTTAAATCAATCATTATTTCAGGAATTCCAGAGTGCCAATAAATATTAAAATAAATCATTAATTCAGGAATTTCAAGATGCCAATAAACACTAAAATCAATCATTTTCTCAGGCATTATAAATACCACATAAATACCAATAAATATGAAAAATAAATATTAATAAAATAAATAAATATAATAATAATTAAATATATGTAATAAAATTAAATATATTGGTACATAAATACCAAGAAATATTAAATTAAAGGATGAATTCCGGCATTCCAAAGCACCAATAAATATTAAAATCAATTATTATCTCAGGCATTATAAATACCAAATAAATACCAATAAATATGAAAATAAATATTAATAAAATCAGTAAATATAATAATAATTAAATATATGTAATAAAATTGAATATATTGGTACATAAATACCAATATATATTAAATTAAAGGATGAATTCAGGCATTCCAAAGTATCCAAAAACATTTAAATCAATCATTATTTCAGGCATTATACGTACCAAATAAATACCAATAAATATTAATAAATATTAATAAAATCAATTAATATAATAATAATTAAATAAATAGAATATAAGTAAATATATTGGTACATAAACACCAATATATATTAAATTAAAGGATGAATTCAGGCATTCCAAAGTATCAAAAAACATTAAAATAAATCATTATTTCAGGAATTCCAAAGTCCCAATAAGGACTAAAATGAAAATAAAAAATGGAGAAATGAAAATAAAAAATGGAGAAATGAAGATAAAAATGGAGAAATGAAGATAAAAAGGGAGAAATGAAGAGAAAAAAGGAGAAACAAAGATAAGAGTGGAGAAATGAAGATAAAAATGGATAAATTAAGATAAAAATGGATAAATGAAGATAATGGAGAAATGAAGATGAGAGTGGAGAAATGAAGACAAAAATGGAGAAATGAAGAAAAAAAGGGAGAAATGAAAATAAAAAATTGAGAAATTAAGAGAAAAGTGGAGAAATGAAGATAATGGAGAAATGAAGATAAGAGTGGAGAAATGAAAATAAAAAATGGATAAATTAAGAGAAAAATGGAGAAATTAAGAGAAAGTGGAGAAATGAAGATAAAAATGGAGAAATGAAGATAATGGAGAAATGAAGATAAAAGTGGAGAAATTAAGAGAAAAAAGGAGAAACGAAGATAAAAGTGGAGAAATGAAGATAAAAATGGACAAATGAAAATAAATGGAGAAATTAATAGAAAAATGGATAAATGAAGATAAGGGAGAAATGAAGATAAAAATGGAGAAATGAAGATAAAAATGGATAAATAAAGATAAAAATGGATAAATGAAGATAAAAAGGGAGAAATGGAGATAAAAGTGGAGAAATGAAGATAAAAATGGATAAATTAAGAGAAAAAATGGAGAAATTAAGAGAAAAATGGAGAAACGAAGGTAAGAGTGGAGAAATGAAGATAAAAATGGAGAAATGAAGATAAAAATGGAGAAATGAAGATAAAAATGGATAAATTAAGATAATGGAGAAATGAAGATAAAAAGGGAGAAATGAAGATAAAAATGGATAAATGAAGAGAAAAATGGAGAAATTAAGAGAAAAAAGAAGAAATGAAGATAAAAAGGGAGAAATGAAGATAAAAGTGGACAAATGAAAATAAAAAATGGATAAATTAAGAGAAAAATGGAGAAATGAAGATAATGGAGAAATGGAGATAAAAGTGGAGAAATGAAGAGAAAAATGGATAAATTAAGATAAAAAATGGAGAAACGAAGGTAAGAGTGGAGAAATGAAGATAAAAATGGAGAAATGAAGATAAAAAGGGAGAAATGAAGAGAAAAATGGAGAAATGAAAATAAAAAATGGAGAAATGAATATAAAAAGGGAGAAATGAAGAGAAAAATGGAGAAATGAAAATAAAAGTGGAGAAATGAAGATAAAAAATGGAGAAATTAAGAGAAAAATGGAGAAATGAAGATAAAAATGGATAAATAAAGATAAAAATGGATAAATGAAGATTAAAATGGATAAATGAAGATAAAAAGGGAGAAATGAAGATAAAAATGGATAAATTAAGAGAAAAATGGATAAATTAAAAGAAAAAAGGAGAAATGAAGATAAGAGTGGAGAAATGAAGATAAAAATAGATAAATGAAGATAATGGAGAAATGAAGATAAAAGTGGAGAAATGAAAATAAAAACTGGATAAATTAAGAGAAAAATGGCGAAATGAAGATAAAAATGGACAAATGAAGATAAAAATAGATAAATGAAGATAATGGAGAAATGAAGATAATGGAGAAATGAAGATAAAAATGGATAAATGAAGATAATGGATAAATGAAGATAAAAACGGAGAAATGAAGATAAAAATGGAGAAATGAAGATAAAAATGGATAAATGAAGAGAAAAATGGAGAAATTAAGAGAAAAAAGAAGAAATGAAGATAAAAGTGGAGAAATGAAGATAAAAAGGGAGAAATGAAGATAAAAGTGGAGAAATGAAGATAAAAGTGGACAAATGAAAATAAAAAATGGATAAATTAAGAGAAAAATGGAGAAATGAAGATAATGGAGAAATGCAGATAAAAATGGAGAAATGAAGATAATGGATAAATTAAGATAAAAAGGGAGAAATGAAGATAAAAATGGATAAATTAAGATAAAAAGGGAGAAATGAAGATAAAAGTGGAGAAATGAAGACAAAAATGGAGAAATGAAAATTGAATTAACCAGGGCAAGAGGGCACAAAACCAGCGGGGTTTGTGAATTTGTCCTCAAAATTGCCTCTTGCAATTGTCAGAATCTGGATGGAACAGGCAGGGATGATAACATGAAATTAAAATTAAAGATTTTAATTAAAAATTAAAAATTAAAAATTAAAAATTAAAAATTCAAGGGGGGCATTGAAGCCACTTCAAGTCCTCCGCAGGGAATGAGAATTTTGGTGGGGCGGGGTCAGAGCAGAGCGGCCGCAGCTGAGAGTGGGGAAAAGGCAGGGGAAAATGGGGAAAAATGGGGAAAAATGGGGAAAAAATGGGGAAAAATGGGGAAAATGGGGAAAAAATGGGGAAAAAATGGGAAAAAATGGGGAAAAATGGGGAAAATGGGAAAAAATGGGAAAAAATGGGAAAAAATGGGGAAAAAATGGGGAAAAAATGGGGAAAAATGGGGAAAAATGGGGGAAAATGGGGGAAAATGGGGGAAAATGGGGGAAAATGGGGGAAAATGGGAAAAAATGGGAAAAAATGGGGAAAAATGGGGAAAAAATGGGGAAAAAATGGGGAAAAATGGGAAAAAATGGGGAAAAGAGAGGGAAAGAGAGGGGAAAGAGAGGGGAAAATGAGAGGGAAAAAGAGAGGCAAAAAGAGGGGGAAAAAGAGAGGGAAAAAGAGAGGGAGAAGAGGGGGAAAAAGAGAAGGAAAAGAGAGGGAAATGAGAGGGAAAAATAGAAGGAAAAAGAGGGAAAAGAGGGAAAAAGAGAGGGGGAAAAGAGGGAAAAAAGAGGGGAAAGAGAGGGGAAAAGAGAGAGGGAAATGAGAGGGAAAAGAGGGGGAAAAAGAGAAGGAAAAAGAGAGGGGAAAGAGGGGGGAAAAGAGAGGAAAAAGGAAAAAGAGAGGGAAAAAGAGGGGGAAAAAGAGAAGGAAAAAGAGAAGGAAAAAGAGAAGGAAAAAGAGAAGGAAAAAGAGAAGGAAAAAGAGAAGGAAAAAGAGAAGGAAAAGGGGGGAAAGAGGGGAAAAAAGGGGGAAAAGGGGGGAAAAGGGGGGAAATACAGGGAAAATAGAGGGAAAAATAGAGGGAAATGAGAGGGAAATGAGAGGGAAAAAGAGAAGGAAAAAGAGGGGAAAGAGAGGGGAAAAAAAGAGGGAAAAAGAGAGAGGGAAATGAGAGGGAAAAGAGGGGGGGGAAGAGAAGGAAAAAGAGAGGGGAAAGAGAGGGGGAAAAAGGGAGGAAAAAGGAAAAAGAGAGGGAAAAAGAGGGGGGGAAAGAGAGGGGAAAAAAGAGAGGGGGAAAAAGAGAGGGAAATGAGAGGGAAATGAGAGGGGAAAAGAGAGGGAAAAAAGAGGGGGAAAAAGAGGGGGGAAAGAGAGGGGAAAATGAGAGGAAAAAAGAAAGGAAAATGAGAGGGAAAGAGAGGGAAAAGAGAGGGGGAAAAAGGGGGAAAAAGAGAGGGAAAAAGAGAGGGGAAAAGAGAGGGGAAAAGAGAGGGAAAAGAGAGGGAAAAAGAGAAGGGAAAAGAGAGGGAAAAAAGAGAGGGTAAGAGGGGGAAAAGAGAGGGAAAAAAAGAGGGAAAAAAAGAGGGAAAAAGAGAGGGAAATGAGAGGAAAAAGAGGGGGAAAAGAGGGGGGAAAAGAGAGGGGAAAATGAGAGGGAAAAAGAAGGGGGAAAAGAGAGGGAGAAGAGAAGGGAAAAGAGAGGGAAATGAGAGAGGGGAAAAGAGAGGGAAAATGGGGGGAAAAGAGAGGGAAAAAGAGAGGGGAAAAAAGAGGGGGGAAAGGGGGAAAAAGAGAGGGAAAAGAGGGGGAAAAGAGGGGGAAAAAGAGAGGGGGAAAAGAGAGGGGAAAAAGAGAAGGAAAAAGACAAGGAAAAAAGAGAGGGGAAAAGAGAGGGAAAAAAGGGGGAAAAAGAGGGGGAAAAGGGGGGAAAATAGAGGGAAAAATAGAGGGAAAAGAGAGGGGAAAAAAGAGGGAAAAAAAGAAGACAGGGGAAAAGGCAGGGAAAAGGGACAGGGGGGAAAAGGCCGGGAAAAAAGGAAAAAACAAAAAAGACAGGAGAAAAGACAGGAAAAAGATGGGAAAAAACAGGGGGAAAGGGAAGAAGACAGGGAAAATACAAGAGAGAGGAAAAGGCAGGGAAAAAAAAAAAACAGGGAAAAAGATGGGGAAAAAAGAGAAGGAAAAAGGCAGGGGAAGAGACAGGGAAGAGTTGGGGAAAGAGACCAGGAAAAGATGGGAAAAAATGGGGAAAAAATGGGGAAAAGGTGAGAAAAAGGCAAGGGGGAAAGGCAAGGCAGGGAAAAGATATGGAAAAAAGCAAGGAAAAGGCAGGAAAAAACCCACAAAAAATACACAGAAAAATTACACAAAAAAAAATTACGCAAAAAAAATTACGCAAAAAAAATACGCAAAAAAAATTACGCAAAAAAAATTACGCAAAAAAATTACGCAAAAAAAATTACGCAAAAAAAATTACGCAAAAAAATACAAGAAAGAAAAGACACCAAAAAACCACACAAAAAAAAAACCCACACCAAAAAAAAACCACCCATAAAAAATACACAAAAAGCCCCACAAAAAAACACACAAAAAATTCCCTTTCCACAGCTGTTTATCTGCTTATTCCCACAAATCAGGGGTTGGTGCAGAAAATATAATTTTGAATTTGAGCCATCTGTTTTTCTACAACTGGGAATTTTTGGTTAATTATTACTGCAAAAAAAAAAACCAAAAAATGGAAATTGTTTTTAGACCTACACAGGTAAAACCACCAGCCTTGAATTTCCACCCTCACAGCATTCATTGCCTGCATTTATGTAAATATTCCTGAATATTTCATTTATATTAGGAGAAACAGGTGAGAATTGTTCCAAGGTAACAGAAAATAACAAAGCTTCTGCTGAACAATAATAATGAACCAATTTTCAGGCAAAATAAGGAAAAATAAAATTAAATAGCAATCCAAAGATGCAAGAAATGAAGAATATTGGTTTTGTTTCCATACCTGTTTTAGGTTTACACGGCACTGTCTGTCCAAAGGTTCCATGATCCTAAAGATAAACAAATTATTGACATATTTATATGTAATATATTTATATATTTACCATTTATTACATCGCACAGCCAATAGCAAACAAAGAAAGCCACGCCAGGAACAAAGAAAGAATTTTGTTTGGAGGAAAAAAAAAGAATATTTACCTGCGTTCCCATTTAAAAAAATGGCCACAGGTTAATGAATGGACAGGAAAAGTTTTACACAATTAAAACAATATTTTCAATCACACTAGGAGAGGATTCTAGGAATTCATGATTCAAAAAATCAGGCAGCAAAATCATGTTCAAGAAGACCTGACTAAACTCAAAGTTTTAAAATAAAAATTTTTAAAATTTTTAAAAATAAAAAATAATAATTGCATTTTGACAGTGAATGTGTATTTAAATAAAATACACATTATAGCAAAGTAAAGGGAGTTGATTTAGTTTTTCATGTTACTTTTAAGGGGTTTAAACCCCATCTGAGCACCTGAGGCTGAAGAAATGATTTATTCTGATTTATAGATCCCTACAAACTCTGTAATTTTAGCAAACATCATAAATGAGTGATTTAATGAACACTCTGTATCACAGGAAATGCTGCATTATCATTTCACAGAAATGCAGAAATTATCAAATTCATGGATTTAACAAGCCAGGACACACAACAACAAAGAGGAGGGAAAAAAATCAACTGTGATTAAAAATCAGCTCATCCTGAAAGACAACTGAGAGCTCTTAAAGAGTTTTGTTTCGGCAGCAGCAAACACCCACAAAGTTCTCCAGCGGCAGAAATAAATTCTGAATGGAATCACAGGCATTAAAAACTCACATCACACCCCTCAGAGGAGGAAGGAGACAAATAATAATAATAATTACAAGAGCTGAAATCCCAGGAAATGAAAGTTGAAATCCACAGGCCAAGAGCTGAAATCCCACAAGAAGCTGAAGTTCCACAGGTCAAGAGCTGAACCACGGGCCAAAAGCTGAAATCCCAGGGGCCAAAAGCTGAAATCCCAGGAAACCAGGGTTGAAATCCCACAAGGGAAGAGCTGAAATGCCTCAGGAACCAATTGGTGAAATCCCACAAGCCCAAGAGCTGAAATCCCAGGAACCAAGAGCTGAAATCCCAGGAACCAAGAGCTGAAATCCCAGGAAACCAGGGTTGAAATCCCACAAGAAGCTGAAATTCCACAGGCCAAGAGCTGAAATCCCACAGGCCAAGAGCTGAAATCCCAGGAGGCAGGAGCTGAAATCCCAGGAACCAAGAGCTGAAATCCCACAAGAAGCTGAAGTTCCACAGGTCAAGAGCTGAACCATGGGCCAAAAGCTGAAATCCCAGGGGCCAAAAGCTGAAATCCCAGGAAACCAGGGTTGAAATCCCAGGAAACCAGGGTTGAAATCCCACAAGGGAAGAGCTGAAATGCCTCAGGAACCAATTGGTGAAATCCCACAAGCCCAAGACCTGAAATCCCAGGAACCAAGAGCTGAAATCCCAGGAGGCAGGAGCTGAAATCCCAGGAAACCAGGGTTGAAATCCCACAAGAAGCTGAAATTCCACAGGCCAAGAGCTGAAATCCCACAGGCCAAGAGCTGAAATCCCAGGAACCAGGAGCTGAAATCCCACAAGAAGCTGAAGTTCCACAGGTCAAGAGCTGAACCACGGGCCAAAAACTGAAATCCCAGGGGCCAAAAGCTGAAATCCCAGGAAACCAGGGTTGAAATCCCACAAGGGAAGAGCTGAAATGCCTCAGGAACCAATTGGTGAAACCTCACAAGCCCAAGACCTGAAATCCCAGGAACCCAGAGCTGAAATCCCACAAGGGAAGAGCTGAAATCCCAGGAACCAGGAGCTGAAATCCCACAGGCCAAGAGCTGAAATCCCACAGGCCAAGAGCTGAAATCCCACAAGAAGCTGAAATTCCACAGGTCAAGAGCTGAACCACGGGCCAAAAGCTGAAATCCCAGGGGCCAAAAGCTGAAATCCCAGGAAACCAGGGCTGAAATCCCACAAGGGAAGAGCTGAAATGCCTCAGGAACCAATTGGTGAAATCCCACAAGCCCAAGAGCTGAAATCCCAGGAACCCAGAGCTGAAATCCCAGGAAACCAGGGTTGAAATCCCACAAGAAGCTGAAATTCCACAGGCCAAGAGCTGAAATCCCACAGGCCAAGAGCTGAAATCCCAGGAACCAAGAGCTGAAATCCCAGGAACCAGGAGCTGAAATCCCACAAGAAGCTGAAGTTCCACAGGTCAAGAGCTGAACCACGGGCCAAAAGCTGAAATCCCAGGGGCCAAAAGCTGAAATCCCAGGGGCCAAAAGCTGAAATCCCAGGGGCCAAAAGCTGAAATCCCAGGAAACCAGGGTTGAAATCCCACAAGGGAAGAGCTGAAATGCCTCAGGAACCAATTGGTGAAACCTCACAAGCCCAAGACCTGAGATCCCAGGAACCCAGAGCTGAAATCCCACAAGGGAAGAGCTGAAATCCCAGGAACCAGGAGCTGAAATCCCACAGGCCAAGAGCTGAAATCCCACAGGAGCCAAGAGCTGAAATCCCACAAGAAGCTGAAATCCCACAGGCCAAGAGCTGAACCATGGGCCAAAAGCTGAAATCCAGGGGCCAAAAGCTGAAATCGCAGGAAACCAGGGCTGAAATCCCACAAGGGAAGAGCTGAAATGCCTCAGGAACCAATTGGTGAAACCTCACAAGCCCAAGAGCTGAAATCCCAGGAACCCAGAGCTGAAAATCCCACAAGAAGCTGAAATTCCACAGGTCAAGAGCTGAACCACAGGCCAAGAGCTGAAATCCACAGCCCAAGAGCTGAAATCCCAGGAACCAGGAGCTGAAATCCCAGGGGCCAAAAGCTGAAATCCCAGGAAACCAGGGTTGAAATCCCACAAGGGAAGAGCTGAAATGCCTCAGGAACCAATTGGTGAAACCCCACAAGCCCAAGAGCTGAAATCCCAGGAACCCAGAGCTGAAAATCCCACAGGAGCCAAGAGCTCAAATCCTAGGAACCCAGCGCTGAAATCCAACAGGCCAAGAGCTGAAATCCCAGGAACCAAAACCTGAAATCCCAGGAACTCAGAGCAGAAATCCTACAGGCCAAGAGCTCAAGTCCCAGGGGCCAAGAGCTGAAATCCCACAAGAAACTGGAATTCCACAGGTCAAGAGCTGAAGTCCCACAGGGCAAGAGATGAAATTCCACAAGTCCAAGAGCTGAAATCCCAGGAACCAAGAGCTGAAATTCCATAGGTCAAGAGCTGAAATTCCGGGGCCCAGAGGTGAAATCCCGGAAAACCAGAGCTGAAATCCCAGGAGCCAAGTGCTGAAATCCCACAAGGGAAGAGCGGAAATCCCACAGGAGCCAAGAGCTGAAATCCCAGGAACCCACAGCTCAAATCCCAGGAATCCAAAGGTGAAATCCCAGGAACTAAGAACTGAAATCCCAGGAACTCAGAGCTGAAATCCTACAGGCCCAAAGCTCAAATCCCACAGGCCAAGAGCTGAAATCTCAGAACCCAGAGCTGAAATCCCACAGGGCAAGAGCTGAAATCCCACAAGAAACTGAAATTCCACAGGTCAAGAGCTGAAATTCCACAGGGGCAAGAGCTGAAATCCCAGGAACCAAGAGCTGAAATCCCAGAACTGAAATCCCAGAACCCCAGAGGTGAAATCTCAGGGGCCAAGAGCTGAAATCCCACAGGACAAGAGCTGAAATTGCAGAAACCAAAAGCTGAAATCCCAGGAAGCCAGAGCTGAAATTCCAGAGTCCAGAACTGAAATCCCACAGGCCAAGAGCTGAAATCCCACAGGAGCCAAGAGCTGAAATCCCAGGAACCCACAGCTCAAATCCCAGGAATCCAAAGGTGAAATCCCAGGAACTAAGAACTGAAATCCCAGGAACTCAGAGCAGAAATCCTACAGGCCCAAAGCTCAAATCCCACAGGCCAAGAGCTGAAATCTCAGAACCCAGAGCTGAAATCCCACAGGGCAAGAGCTGAAATCCCACAAGAAACTGAAATTCCACAGGTCAAGAGCTGAAATTCCACAGGGGCAAGAGCTGAAATCCCAGGAACCAGGAGCTGAAATCCCAGAACTGAAATCCCAAAACCCCAGAGGTGAAATCCCAGGGGCCAAGAGCTGAAATCCCACAGGACAAGAGCTGAAATTGCAGAAACCAAAAGCTGAAATCCCAGGAAGCCAGAGCTGAAATTCCAGAGTCCAGAACTGAAATCCCACAGGCCAAGAGCTGAAATCCCACAGGAGCCAAGAGCTGAAATCCCAGGAACCCACAGCTCAAATCCCAGGAATCCAAAGGTGAAATCCCAGGAACTTAGAACTGAAATCCCAGGAACTCAGAGCAGAAATCCTACAGGCCCAAAGCTCAAATCCCACAGGCCAAGAGCTGAAATCTCAGAACCCAGAGCTGAAATCCCACAGGGCTAGAGCTGAAATCCCAATGCCCCAGAGCTGAAATCCCAGTGCCCCAGAGCTGAAATCCCAATGCCCCAGAGCTGAAATCCCAATGCCCCAGAGCTGAAATCCCAATGCCCCAGAGCTGAAATCCCACAGGGCTAGAGCTGAAATCCCAATGCCCCAGAGCTGAAATCCCAGGAGCCCAGAGCTGAAATCCCACAGGGCAAGAGCTGAAATCCCAGTGCCCCAGAGCTGAAATTCCACAGGGCAAGAGCTGAAATCCCAGAGGGCAAGAGCTGAAATCCCACAAGTCCAAGAGCTGAAATCCCACAGGGCAAGAGCTGAAATCCCAATGCCCCAGAGCTGAAATCCCAATGCCCCAGAGCTGAAATCCCAATGCCCCAGAGCTGAAATCCCAATGCCCCAGAGCTGAAATCCCACAGGGCTAGAGCTGAAATCCCAATGCCCCAGAGCTGAAATCCCAATGCCCCAGAGCTGAAATCCCACAGGACTAGAGCTGAAATCCCAATGCCCCAGAGCTGAAATCCCAGTGCCCCAGAGCTGAAATCCCAGTGCCCCAGAGCTGAAATCCCAATGCCCCAGAGCTGAAATCCCAATGCCCCAGAGCTGAAATCCCAGTGCCCCAGAGCTGAAATCCCAATGCCCCAGAGCTGAAATCCCAGTGCCCCAGAGCTGAAATCCCAGTGCCCCAGAGCTGAAATTCCACAGGGCAAGAGCTGAAATCCCACAAGTCCAAGAGCTGAAATCCCAATGCCCCAGAGCTGAAATCCCAGAGGGCAAGAGCTGAAATCCCACAAGTCCAAGAGCTGAAATCCCAATGCCCCAGAGCTGAAATCCCAGTGCCCCAGAGCTGAAATCCCAATGCCCCAGAGCTGAATGCCCTGCAGGGACAGGCACTGAGTGCCAGGCTGAGCTGCAGCTCCCCAGGAATGGCCACAGGACCAACAGGCTGGGCAGGTTGTGTGGCAGGAGCTGCACCCGGCAGTGTCCTCCTGCTGCTGGCAGGGGACACAGGCTCTGGCTCTGCCCCAGTTTTGGGGTTTTTGTAAGGGAATCATGGCCAGACAGCAGCTTGAGTTCATCAGCACTGGGAGTGACTCTGGAGATCTGATCAGAGAATCCCAGAATGATTTTGGTTGGAAGGGAATTTAAATATAATCCCATGGCAGGGACACCTCCCGCTCTGCCAGGCTGCTCCAACCCCAATGTCCAACCTGGCCTGGGACATTGCAGGGATCCAGGGGCAGCCCCTGCTCTGTGCCAGGGCCAGATTTGGGTAAAACCCCCCCTGGAACATCCTGCAAGTTTCCTGTCACTATAGGAACGAAATAACACACTGCTCTTTTCAAGCTAAAAAAGCACTTTTCAATTTCTGACTCCAACATTTATAGATTTCCAAAAGTGGCAGTGGGCTGGGGGGTGACAGTGCCACCTCTCCAATGACACTGGACAAATCAACAGCCCAGCAAATCTCTCCTCCACCAGAAAAGAATGCAAAACAATGAGTTATTTATATAAAGTGTGTGACAAAGTTCCTTACAAGAATGTAAACATCATAAGGCTTAGAAAAACTTCAAAAATCAGGGTTACAGCTTCCCATGGAGCTCCAACCCCACTTACCAGCTGAAAGTAGGTTGGGTCACCAGCAAAGAGAGCCAAGGCTGCGACGAGGTCGGATTTGGAGAGAGGATCGGCCATGGCACATCACCCTGAGAGAAACAGAGGGTGAGAAACAGCAGGAACACCGGGAGATGTCAACACTTCCAAGGATCTCACTGCTAAACCTCACTGCGCTGGGTGTGAGAAAACCGAGCAGCACTTAGGCAGAGCTTAATGCTGAGCACAGCCAGCCTAAGCCCGGCTGGAAGCCTGGGACGGAGACTGTGACCTGCACCGGGACAGGAGAGGGGGCACGTTATCCCTGCCGGGCTGGGGAGCAGCAGCCCGGGAGTCATGGCTGTATGCCGGGAATTAAAGCTGCACCCCGGGAATCGTGGCTGGGCCCCCGGGAATCGCGGCTGCACCCCGGGAATCGCGGCTGAACCCCCGGGAATCGCAGCTACACCGCGGCTACACCCCGGGAATCGCGGCTACATCCCGGGAATCGCAGCTACACCCCGGCTGCACCCCCGGGAATCGCGGCTACATCCCGGGAATCGCAGCTACACCGCGGCTACACCCCCGGGAATCGCGGCTGAACCCCCGGGAATCGAAGCTACACCGCGGCTGAACCCCCGGGAGTCGCAGCGGCAGCCCGCGATCACGGCTCCATCCCCGGAATCCCGGCTGCATCCCGGGAATTGCAGCTGCACCTTGGGAATCCCGGCTGCACCCCGGGAATCCCGGCTGCATCCCGGCTGTACCCCCGGAAATCACCACGGCTGAACCCCCGGGACTCACGGCTGCACCCCGGGAATCACTGCTCCATCCCGGGAATCGTGGCTGCACCCCGGGAATCGCGGCTGCACCCCGGGAATCGCGGCTGCACCCCGGGAATCGCGGCTGCACCCCCCGGGAATCGCGGCTGCACCCCCCGGGAATCACAGCGACACCCCCGGGAATCACCACGGCTGAAACCCCTGTGAATCACGGCTGAACCCCGGCTGCACCCCCGGGAATCGCGGCTGAACCCCGCGATCACAGCTGAACCCCCGTGAATCACGGCGGCACCCCGGAATCACGGCTCCGTCCCGTGAATCCCGGCTGCATCCCGGGAATCACGGCGGCACCCCGCGATCGCGGCTCCATCCCGGGTCGCCGCACACCCCGCCCCGTCCCGGCAGCTCCCGGGCTCCCCCCCCCGCCGCCATCCGATCCCGGAACAACCCGGGCCGGCCGCTCACGTGCCTTGTCCCGCCGGCACCGACACCCAGAGCCCGGAGAGGCGCACGGCACCGCGCTCCGCCGCGGGAGCGCCCGTCACGGAGCCGGGCACACACCGGGCAGCGAGCGGCGGCTCCGGGCCGGGCGAGGCGCGGGGGAAGGCGGCCGAGCACCACCGCTCCCCCCCTCCCTCCATCCCTGTAGCCATCCCCGCATCGCGCACGCACCGCTCCGGCTCCGATCCCGATCCGAATCCCGGCTCCGATCCCGATCCGAATCCCGGCTCCGATCCCGATCCGAATCCCGGCTCCGGCTCTGATCCCGATCCGGCTCTGGCGCCGCCGCCGCCGCCGCTCCCGCCGCCCCAGCGCGCCCCGCCCGCCGGACGCACCGCCCATTGGCCGCCCGCCCTCTGACGTCACGGGCAGCGACCAATCCGCGGGCTGCGCGCCTGCGTGCGTGGCCGGATGCGGGCGGCGCGGAGGCGGGACCGGGGAACGGGGGCGCCTCCCTCCCTCCCTCCCTTCCTTCCTTCCTCCCTTCCTGCCTTCCTTCCTCCTCCTCCTCCTCCTGCTCCTCCTCCTGCTCCTCCTCCTCCTCCTGCTCCTCCTCCTCCTGCTCCTGCTGTCCCAGGGAGTGAGGGCGGGGTGCGGCCCCCACAGCCGCGGGTCCCCCCGAGGAGCTCCCCAGGAAATCCCTGTGTCCATCCTCTCGTCCCTTCTCCGCCCTCCCCGCCCGGTTCAAGGGAAGAGCCCGGCATGGTTGAGAACTCTCCGGCGCCGCTGCCGGAAAGGGCGATTTACGGATTTGCGCTTTTTTTGGGCTCGTGGTTCGGCTTCAGTGAGTATCCCACAGCCGGATCCGTCGCCCCGCCGTGCTCCTTTGCTGCGCTCACCTTTTATTCCGGTTTTGACCCGAATCACGCGCGTTTTCACGTTGGAGATGGTTGCGGTGTTACTTTGGGATGGTCTGAGCGATGCTTTAGGGAACAGCAAAATTTTGTCTGCTTAATTCAAGGGAAATCATGGAATGGTTTGGGTTGCGAGGGACCTTAAAGCTCATCCATGGCAGGGACACCTCCCACTGTCCCAGGCTGCTCCAGCCCCAGTGTCCAGCCTGGCCTTGGGCACTGCCAGGGATCCAGGGATGGAATTCCACCCCAGCCCTGCCCACCCTGCCAGGGAAGGATATTTCCCCCAAAATCCCACCTAAAGCTGTAATTTTTCAGTGTGGAGCCGTTCCCTGTGTGCTGTCCCTGCATCCCCTGGCAATTGTCTCTCTCCAGCTTTCCTGGGGCTCCTCCAGGCCCTGCAAGGCCACCCTGAGCTCAGCCCAAAGCTTCTCCTGTGCAGGTGAGCAATGCCAGCTGTGCCAGCCTTTCCTGCCAGCACAGGAATATCCTGAAACTCACCCAGTGCCACCCCTGCCATGGCAGGGACATCTCCCCCTGTCCCAGGCTGCTCCAAGCCTCAATGTCCAACCCGGCCTTGGGCACTGCCAGGGATGCAGGGGCAGCCACAGCTGCTCTGGGCACCCTGTGCCAGGGCCTGCCCACCTTGCCAGGGAACAATTCCTCATTGCCAAGATCCCATTTAACCCTGCCTTCCTTCAGCTTAAAGCCATTCCCTGGGTGCTGTCCCTGCATCCCCTGGCAATTGTCTCTCTCCAGCTTTCCTGGGGCTCCTCCAGGCCCTGCAAGGCCACCCTGAGCTCAGCCCAAAGCTTCTCCTGTGCAGGTGAGCAATGCCAGCTGTGCCAGCCTTTCCTGCCAGCAGAGCTGGTGTTACCTTCCCCACCAAAACACCGGAAAAAAATAAATAAAAATGAATCCATCCGGCCAACAGCAGCGGGAAATATTTTGGGTTGCATCAGCTTTTCTGTGCTGGTGGGATGGGTTCCTCGTGTCACCGGGGATCCGAGGTTTGGGAGGGTAGAAAACACTTTTCTAACCCAAAAAAAGGTTACAAATATCCTTCAGAGCAGGATCCTGCTGAGGGGCTTTGGCACCCTCAGAAATGAGCGGAGTTGGGCTCGGCTCCTCTCCCTCAAGCCTCAGGAAGGATTTTCAGTAATTCTTCATTACAGCTCCATCACACACTGCAATTCCACCCAGTTCTGCTCCCAATGTCCCCTGTGAGATCATTTTCTAATTTAATATTATCTCTGTTCACACTCCTGTGACTCCTTTTTATTGAGGTGTTTGGGGGTGGCTTTGTTGGTTTTTTCTTCATCGTTCTGCACTTTAAATTGGAATGAATTCTTGTCTGCCCTCAGAGGAAATCAGAAATTAAATGTTGAATATAAAACTGATCCCCGGGACTGGGCAGGGTTTGTGTCAGAGAGGCAAATCCTGCAATCTTTTGGGGTTTTGGTTTAAATAAAAGCAAAATTTAGGAACTCTAAAACAATCATCAGCCTTATGGTGACTTTTTAATTTTATTGTGCAGTTTTGTACCTTATCTGGGCTTACATTCCTGAGACTTGGCTCTTCTCCCTGGGACTGACATACTGGCCTCAAAAGTAAGTTCAGCCAATTAAACTCCTTCATCTTAATTATTTTCAAATAAAAAACCTTTTATTATTAAATAATAGCCTGACATTAAATCCATTTTCCCTCACGATAAAGGGCTGCAATATTGCCGAAGCATTTTTTAATGTAACTATGTGGAAAATGTTTTGTTTTTCCATGAAATAAATACTTTTGGGATGTTGTAGGATTAATTTGACATTTTGCTGGTGGAAATACACTCAACTTTAGCCCATAATTAAAAAATTTAAAAAAGAGTAAACACATTTCTAAAGGAATTTATCTGATGGTTTGTCACTGGCTCCAGTGCAGTCAGGATCCACAATCAGAGGTGCTGCTCCTTTTCCTCTTGGAGAAATCCATCACAGATAAAAAACCAACATTAAAACTGATTTATTATTAAGATTTGTCAATAAATGTGAAATTTGAATCCTTTTTCACAGGTACTGGGCAGTTGCTCTGCCAGTGTATCTCCTGGTGGCTGTGGGAATTGGGTACATTTTGCTGTTTGGGATCAACATGATGAGCACAGCTCCACTCAGCTCCACTCACACCATCACAGGTGATGTTATTGCTTTTTCAAAAGTTTCATTCTTCACTCAGAATTCTGGAAATCTGTAGAGAATAAAACCCAAATTTTAAGCCTTTAAATAAAACCCAGATATTAAGCATTTAAATAAAACCCAAATTTAAGCCTTTAAATAAAACCCAAATTTAAGCCTTTAAATAAAACCCAAATATTAAGCATTTAAGTAAAACCCAAATTTTAATCCTTTAAATAAAACCCAAATTTTAATCCTTTAAATAAAACCCAGCTTTTAAGCCTCTAAATAAAACCCAGCTTTTAAACCTTTAATTAAAACCAAAATTTTAAACCTTTAAATAAAACCCAAATTTTAAGCCTTTAAATAAAACCCAAATTTAAGCCTTTAAATAAAACCCAAATATTAAGCATTTACATAAAACCCAAATTTAAGCCTTTAAATAAAACCCAAATTTTAAGCCTTTAAATAAACCCAAATTTTAATCCTTTAAATAAAACCCAAATTTTAATCCTTTAAATAAAACCCAGCTTTTAAGCCTCTAAATAAAACCCAGCTTTTAAACCTTTAATTAAAACCAAAATTTTAAAGCTTTAAATAAACCCCAGATTTTAAGCCTTTAAATAAACCCAAATTTTAATCCTTTAAATAAAACCCAACTTTTAAACCTTTAAATAAAACCCAATTTTAATCTTGTAAATAAAACCCAACTTTTAAACCTTTAAATGAAACCCAAATTTTAAACCTTTAAATAAAACCCAAATTTTAATCTTTTAAATAAAACCCAAATTTTAAACCTTTAAATAAAACCCGATTTTAATCCTTTAAATAAAACCCAACTTTTAAACCTTTAAATAAAACCCGATTTTAAGCCTTTAAATAAAACCCAACTTTTAAACCTTTAAATAAAACCCAAATTTTAAGCCTTTAAATAAAACCCAACTTTTAAACCTTTAAATAAAACCCAAATTTTAATCCTTTAAATAAAACCCAATTTTAAACCTTTAAATAAAACCCAAATTTTAAACCTTTTAATAAAACCCAACTTTTAAACCTTTAAATAAAACCAAAATTTTAAGCATTTAAATAAAACCCAGCTTTTAATCCTGTAAATAAAACCCAACTTTTAAACCTTTAAATAAAACCCAAATTTTAAGCCTTTAAATAAAACCAAAATTTTAAGCCTTTAAGCTTAAAATTAACCCAAATATTTGATTTTTGAACTCAAATATTTGATTTTTTTGGAACTCCTGGTGGGGTTTTCATCCTTTCAAGCAGCATAAATTTGTAGTGTTGCATTATAAAATTCATCATTTTCTGGGGGGAAAACCAAAAAGGACCTGGAAGCCATGAAATGTTCCCTTATCTCTGCAGATAACTTTGCAAAATTCCCTTATCTCTGCAGATAACTTTGCAAAATTCCCTTATCTCCGCAGATAACTTTGCAAAAAAGCAGCAGCAGCAGAAATCGCAGGAGGAGGCGATTCCAGCGCTGAGGGACGTTCCCATCAGCGAGGTCAACAGGATGTTCTTCCTCCCTGAGAAAGGCACCAGCAGGCAGTTTTGTTAAATTCTGTTTCCACAAAAGATTAATAAAAATTTATAGTTTTATTAATTAAAACCTCTCCGAGCTAAAAAGAAAAATTCCTGCAGCTTTTTTTGGCCAGAATTTCTAATTAAATTTATTGTTGTTGTTGTTGTTGTTATTGTTATTGTTATTATTTTATTCTGTTTCCACAAAATATTAATAAAAATTTATAGTTTTATTAATTAAAATCTCTCCGAGCTAAAAAGAAAAACTCTTTCAGCTTTTTCCCCTTGAATTTCTAATTAAATTATTATTATTATCATCATCATTGTTATCATTGTCATTGTTACTATTAATATTATCACTATTACTATTATTATTCCTATTATTATTACTATCATTATTACTATTATCATTATTACTATCATTATTACTATTATCGCTATTCCTATCATTATTACTATTATCATTATTACTATCATTGTTACTATTATCATTATTCCTATCATTATTTCTATTATCGCTATTCCTATCATTATTACTATTATCATTATTACTATCATTATTACTACTATCATTATTCCTATCATTATTACTATTATCGCTATTCCTATCATTATTACTATTATCATTATTGCTACCATTATTACTATTATCGCTATTACTATCATTATTGCTATTATCATTATTGCTATCATTATTACTATTATCATTATTACTATCATTATTACTATTATCGCTATTACTATCATTATTACTATTATCATTATTACTATCATTTTTACTATTATCGCTATTACTATTATCATTATTACTATCATCATTATTACTATCATTACTATTATCATTATTGCTATCATTATTACTATTACCGCTATTACTATATTATTACTATTATCATTATTACTATCATTATTGCTATTATCATTATTACTATAATTATTACTATTATCGCTATTACCATCATTATCACTATTATCATTATTACTATTATCATTACTATTATAGCTATTACTATCATTATTACTATTTTCATTATTACTTTCGCTATTACTATCATTATTACTATTATCATTATTACTATCATTATTACTATTAACACTATTACTATCATTATTACTATTAACACTATTGCTATCATTATTACTATTATCATTATTACTATTATCATTATTACTATAATTATTACTATTATCGCTATTACTATCATTATTACTACTATCATTATTACTACTATCATTATTACTACTATCATTATTACTGTTATCATTATTGCTATCATTATTACTACTATCATTATTACTATCATTACTATTATTACTATTACGCACCCGGATAACCTGCAATGCTCTGAAAATCACGCCCCAATAATTTTTCTGTTTATTTTTTTAATTCAAAACCTGCTGTGAAGAGCGTTGTGTCACTTGCAGCCTCCAGCCTGGATTCCGCTGTGAAAGGGAACAAAAGCCATTCTGGGCAGAGTTGGATTTCATCTCTCTTTATTCAGGGCAGGAGATGTTTGGCCAGCGGAGCCCCTGAGATGTTTGAGCGCTGAGCGGGAAGGTTGGCACTGTCAGGTTGGCAGTGTCAGTGTTTCACTGCCCTGAGATGTTTGAGCGCCGAGCGGGAAGGTTGGCAGTGTCAGGTTGGCAGTGTCAGTGTTTCACTGCCCTGAGATGTTTGAGCGCCGAGCGGGAAGGTTGGCAGTGTCAGGTTGGCAGTGTCAGTGTTTCACTGCCCTGAGATGTTTGAGCGCTGAGCGGGAAGGTTGGCAGTGTCAGGTTTGCAGTGTCAATGTTTCACTGCCCTGAGATGTTTGAGCGCCGAGCGGGAAGGTTGGCAGTGTAAATTGAGATGTTTGAGGGCTGAGCGGGAAGGTTGGCAGTGTCAGTGTTTCACTGCCCTGAGATGTTGAGCGCCAAGCGGGAAGGTTGGCAGTGTCAGTGTTTCACTGCCCTGAGATGTTGAACTCTGAGCGGGAAGGTTGGCAGTGTAAATTGAGATGTTTGAACGCTGAGCGGGAAGGTTGGCAGTGTCAGTGTTTCACTGCCCTGAGGTGTTTGAGCGCTGAGCGGGAAGGTTGGCAGTGTCAGGTTGGCAGTGTCAATGTTTCACTGCCCTGAGATGTTTGAGCGCCGAGCGGGAAGGTTGGCAGTGTCAGGTTGGCAGTGTCAGTGTTTCACTGCCCTGAGATGTTGAACGCTGAGCGGGAAGGTTGGCAGTGTCAGGTTGGCAGTGTCAATGTTTCACTGCCCTGAGGTGTTTGAGCGCCGAGCGGGAAGGTTGGCAGTGTCAGGTTGGCAGTGTCAGTGTTTCACTGCCCTGAGATGTTTGAGCGCCGAGCGGGAAGGTTGGCAGTGTCAGGTTGGCACTGTCAGTGTTTCACTGCCCTGAGGTGTTTGAGCGCCGAGCGGGAAGGTTGGCACTGTCAGGTTTGCAGTGTCAATGTTTCACTGCCCTGAGATGTTTGAGCGCCGAGCGGGAAGGTTGGCAGTGTCAGGTTGGCAGTGTCAGTGTTTCACTGCCCTGAGATGTTTGAACGCTGAGCGGGAAGGTTGGCAGTGTCAGTGTTTCACTGCCCTGAGGTGTTGAACGCTGAGCGGGAAGGTTGGCAGTGTAAATTGAGATGTTTGAGCGCTGAGCGGGAAGGTTGGCAGTGTCAGTGTTTCACTGCCCTGAGATGTTTGAACGCCGAGCGGGAAGGTTGGCAGTGTCAGGTTGGCAGTGTCAATGTTTCACTGCCCTGAGATGTTTGAGCGCTGAGCGGGAAGGTTGGCAGTGTCAGGTTTGCAGTGTCAGTGTTTCACTGCCCTGAGATGTTGAGCGCCAAGCGGGAAGGTTGGCAGTGTCAGTGTTTCACTGCCCTGAGATGTTGAACGCTGAGCGGGAAGGTTGGCAGTGTAAATTGAGATGTTTGAGCGCTGAGCGGGAAGGTTGGCAGTGTCAATGTTTCACTGCCCTGAGGTGTTTGAGCGCTGAGCGGGAAGGTTGGCAGTGTAAATTGAGATGTTTGAGCGCTGAGCGGGAAGGTTGGCAGTGTCAATGTTTCACTGCCCTGAGGTGTTTGAGCGCTGAGCGGGAAGGTTGGCAGTGTAAATGTTTCACTGCCCTGAGATGTTTGAGCGCTGAGCGGGAAGGTTGGCAGTGTCAGGTTGGCAGTGTCAGTGTTTCACTGCCCTGAGATGTTGAACGCCGAGCGGGAAGGTTGGCACTGTCAGGTTTGCAGTGTCAATGTTTCACTGCCCGCTGCAAATGGCGATGAGTGGCAATAAAGGGGGCGGGGTTTCCATCCTCGGCGCTGTCCTGGGGTTCTGGGGGCTTCCTCCGGGCCGGAGGTGATGAAACTCAATGTTCCTTCACACGGTGCTTCATTCGGCCACACCTGCTCATCCTCCAGCCCAACATAGCTGATTTACTGAGGTAACAAAAATATAATGTAATGTAATGTAATGTAATATAATATAATATAATATAATATAATATAATATAATGTAAGCTCAATGTTCCATCACACGGTGCTTCATTCGGCCACACCTGCTGATCCTCCAGCCCCAACACGGCTGATTTACTGAGGTAACAAAAATATAATGTAATGTAATGTAATGTAATGTAATATAATATAATATAATATAATATAATATAATATAATATAATATAATGTAAGCTCAATGTTCCTTCACACGGTGCTTCACTCGGCCACACCTGCTGATCCTCCAGCCCCAAAATAGCAGATTTACTGAGGTAACAAAAATACAATATAATATAATATAATATAATATAATATAATATAATATAATATAATATAATGTAATGTAATGTAAGGTAATATAATGTAAAATAATATAATGTAATATAATGTAATATAATGCAATATAATACAATGTAATATAACATAATAATATTATATATTAATATAATATAATGTAAGGTAATGTAATATAATATAATATAATATAATATAATATAATATAATATAATATAATGTCATATAGTGTAATATAATATAATGTAATAGAATGTAATGTAATATAATATAATATAATATAATGTAATATAACATAACATTATATATTAATATAATATAATGTACTATAATATAATATAATGTAATGTAATGTAACATAATGTAATACAATGTAATATAATGTAATATAGTGTAATATAATATAATTATATATTAATCTAATGTAATGTAATGTAATATAATATAATACAATGTAATATAATGTAATGTAATATAATATAATGTAATATAGTGTAATATAATGTAATATAATAGAATGTAATATAATGTAAAATAATATCATGTAATATAATGTAATATAATATACTATAATATAATGTAATGTACTATAATGTGATATAGTGTAATATAATTTAATTATATATTAATATAATATAATGTAATGTAATATAATATGATATAATATAACATAATAATATTATATATTCATATAATACAATATAATACAATATAATACAATATAAGTGGGTAGAGAAGATTTCCAGAAATTAATCTTGAAATCACTTTTTTAAAACTTATTTTAAAGGAAATACTGACAGCAAAGCTCAAGGGAATATCAGGAACAGAGGAACTGACAGGTCCATGCTGGTAAAATCCAAGGTTCAGTGGCTCAGATGTTTCATAAACAGCGAATTTCGATTATTTTTCTTTATTTCCTTTCTCCCAGGTGCCACAAATTCAGGGATCTCCAGGACTCGATGTTATTTAGGGCTATTGTAAAACCCAGAACTTCATTAATTATTAAACCTATCACCACCTTCAGCAGAAAATTGAGTTCAAAAGGTTATTATTCCATTAAAAGATGAATAAATGTTTGAGAATTTGCCTGGAAAATCTTTTGTCAGTTCTTTAGAAATTCAGTGTCACAATAATCCTCAGCTGCTCTGGAGCCTGGTGAAAATCACTTTTTATGTAAAGCTGTGCTGGGTTGGGATTTCTGCCTGAATTTGGAGGGAAAATCTCCTTGTTCATTATTCCAGGTAGGATCAAACCCCTCCCTACTGAAGGGAAAAAACTTCTCAATATTTCCCTTGGAAATTCTCAATTTTAGCTGTATTTGCACTCTAAAAATTTGTGTCTAAATTAGAACAGCATTGATTTCTGTGGGAATTTCAGGGTATTAATGAAGTTTTGGGGTTTGGTTTGCTGTTGTTTCTTTGCCCTGACACGATCCCGCCCTTTTATTAATTTTAATTAATGATTTAATTTCCCTTACATCATGATTTGATAACCAGTTTTAAGTTAGTAATGAAGTTTTGGGGTTTGGTTGGCTGTGGTTTCCCAGCCCTGCCACGTTCCTGTCCTTTTATTAATTTTCATTTTCATTAATGATTTAATTTCCATTAAAACATTATTTAAAACCATTTTTAAGGTATTAATGAAGTTTTGGGGTTTGGTTTGCTGTGGTTTCCCAGCCCTGCCACAATCCTCTCCTTTTATTAATTTTAATTAATGATTTAATTTCTTTAAATCATGATTTGATAACCAGTTTTAAGTTAGTAATGAAGTTTTGGGGTTTTGTTTGTTGCTGTTTCCCAGCCCTGCCATGATCCTGTCCTTTTATTTATTTTAATTTTCATTAATGATTTAATTTCCATTAAAACATTATTTAAAACTATTTTTAAGTTATTAATGAAGTTTTTGGGGTTTAGTTTGCTGTTGTTTCTTGGCCCTGCCACAATACTGTCCTTTTATTAATTTCAATAAATGATTTAATTTCCATTACATCATGATTTGATAACCATTTTTAGGTTATTAATGAAGTTTTGGGGTTTGGCTTTCTGTGGTTTCCCAACCCTGCCACGATCCTGTCTTTTCATTTATTTGAATTTTCATTACTGATTTAATTTTAAATAATGATTTAATTTCCATTACATCATGATTTCATAACCATTTTTAGGTTATTAATGAAATTTTGGGGTTTGGTTTGCTGTGGTTTCCCAGCCCTGCCACAATCCTCTCCTTTTATTAACTTTAATTAATAATTTAATTTCTTTAAATCATGATTTGATAACCAGTTTTAAGTTAGTAATGAAGTTTTGGGGTTTTGTTTGTTGCTTTTTCCCAACCCTGCCATGATCCTGTCCTTTTATTTATTTTAATTTTCATTAATGATTTAATTTCCATTAAAACATTATTTAAAACCATTTTTAAGGTATTAATGAAGTTTGGGGGGTTTAGTTTGCTGTTGTTTCTTGGCCCTGCCACAATACCGTCCTTTTATTAATTTCAATAAATGATTTAATTTCCATTAAATCATGATTTGATAACCAGTTTTAAGTTATTAATGAAGTTTTGGGGTTTTGTTTGTTGCTGTTTCCCAGCCCTGCCATGATCCTGTCCTTGAAGTGAAAACACAAATTAAAGATGTGAACCTTGGGCAAAGATGGAGCAAATTCCATTTCTCTGCAGGCCCCACAGTAATGGGGGGGCTGTAGGAAAATGAACTTTAATTGTCATTTTTCACACAAGAGGAATCTGGATTGTTTGTTCAAGGAGAATTTGCAGGGGCGCAGCTCAATCTTGGCTTTTCTGTCACTGCTGTTCCGCCTTTCCTTCAACTTGGGAGCAAAATCCAACCGGGCACTCGTGGGGTTTTGGGGCTAAAATGTGGATTTTGGGGAGCTGGGGGTGCACAGGTCTTGCCTGTGACTGTGGTGAGAAGATGCACAGCTCTGCAAAGAGGAGAGGAGGTTTTTAATGTAGAGTTAAATTTTATTTAAATTTTGCTTCAGGTGTTGAGGAAAATAAAATCCCCCACATGACTGACCAGCAGTGCCTTTCCTCACAAAACATCCCTGGATATCAGGTGTCCAATCTTCTGAGACTGAGGGGAAACTAAACAAATAAAAGGCAAAAAAAATCCAATTTTGTCCTCATTTTCACCTTTCTGCCTTATTGGTAGAGTTCAATCCATTGCATTGTCCCTGCTGGAATAAAGCCAGCCCTGCCCTGAAGCGCCGAACTCACCCCAACCCTCAGGGGAGGCTTCGGCACCGCGGGCCTGGAGTGAGGGGCGGGCCCAGGCCGCTCCGACCGCAGGGAGGGATTGCCGTGAGGGAAAAATCACAAGTGGGAACTGAGGTAAAAAATCAGAAGTGGGAACTGAGATGAAAAATCAGAAGTGGGAACTGAGGTAAAAAATCAGAAGTGGGAACTGAGCAGAAGTGGGAACTGAGGTGAAAAATCAGAAGTGGGAACTGAGATAAAAAATCAGAAGTGGGAACTGAGGTGAAAAATCAGAAGTGGGAACTGAGGTGAAAAAATCAGAAGTGGGAACTGAGGTAAAAAATCAGAAGTGGGAACTGAGGTAAAAAATCAGAAGTGGGAACTGAGCAGAAGTGGGAACTGAGGTAAAAAATCAGAAGTGGGAACTGAGGTGAAAAATCAGAAGTGGGAACTGAGGTGAAAAATCAGAAGTGGGAACGGAGGTGAAAAATCAGAAGTGGGAACTGAGGTGAAAAATCAGAAGTGGGAACTGAGGTGAAAAATCAGAAGTGGGAACTGAGGTGAAAAATCAGAAGTGGGAACTGAGGTGAAAAATCAGAAGTGGGAACGGAGGTGAAAAATCAGAAGTGGGAACTGAGGTGAAAAATCAGAAGTGGGAACTGAGGTGAAAAATCAGAAGTGGGAACTGAGGTAAAAAATCAGAAGTGGGAAATGAGGTAAAAAAATCAGAAGTGGGAACTGAGGTAAAAAAATCAGAAGTGGGAACTGAGCAGAAGTGGGAACTGAGGTGAAAAAATCAGAAGTGGGAACTGAGGTGAAAAAATCAGAAGTGGGAACTGAGGTAAAAAAATCAGAAGTGGGAACTGAGGTGAAAAATCAGAAGAGGGAACTGAGCAGAAATGGGAACTGAGGTGAAAAATCAGAAGTGGGAACTGAGATAAAAATCAGAAGTGGGAACTGAGATAAAAAATCAGAAGTGGGAACTGAGGTGAAAAATCAGAAGTGGGAACTGAGGTAAAAAATCAGAAGTGGGAACTGAGGTGAAAAATCAGAAGTGGGAACTGAGGTAAAAAATCAGAAGTGGGAACTGAGGTGAAAAATCAGAAGTGGGAACGGAGGTGAAAAATCAGAAGTGGGAACTGAGGTGAAAAATCAGAAGTGGGAACGGAGGTGAAAAATCAGAAGTGGAAACTGAGGTGAAAAATCAGAAGTGGGAACTGAGGTAAAAAATCAGAAGTGGGAAATGAGGTAAAAAATCAGAAGTGGAACTGAGGTAAAAAATCAGAAGTGGGAACTGAGGTAAAAAAATCAGAAGTGGGAACTGAGGTGAAAAATCAGAAGTGGGAACTGAAGTAAAAATCAGAAGTGGGAACTGAGGTAAAAAAAATCAGAAGTGGGAACTGAGGTAAAAATCAGAAGTGGGAACTGAGGTGAAAAATCAGAAGTGGGAACTGAGGTAAAAAAATCAGAAGTGGGAACTGAGGTGAAAAATCAGAAGTGGAAACTGAGGTGAAAAATCAGAAGTGGGAACTGAGGTAAAAAAATCAGAAGTGGGAAATGAGGTAAAAAATCAGAAGTGGAACTGAGGTGAAAATCAGAAGTGGGAACTGAGCAGAAGTGGGAACTGAGGTGAAAAAATCAGAAGTGGGAACTGAGGTAAAAAATCAGAAGTGGGAACTGAGGTAAAAAATCAGAAGTGGGAACTGAGCAGAAGTGGGAACTGAGGTGAAAAATCAGAAGTGGGAACTGAGATAAAAAATCAGAAGTGGGAACTGAGGTGAAAAATCAGAAGTGGGAACTGAGGTGAAAAAATCAGAAGTGGGAACTGAGGTGAAAAATCAGAAGTGGGAACTGAGGTGAAAAATCAGAAGTGGGAACTGAGGTGAAAAATCAGAAGTGGGAACTGAGCAGAAATGGGAACTGAGGTGAAAATTCAGAAGTGGGAACTGAGGTGAAAAATCAGAAGTGGAAACTGAGGTGAAAAATCAGAAGTGGGAACTGAGGTAAAAAAATCAGAAGTGGGAAATGAGGTAAAAAATCAGAAGTGGAACTGAGGTGAAAAAATCAGAAGTGGGAACTGAGCAGAAGTGGGAACTGAGATAAAAAATCAGAAGTGGGAACTGAGATAAAAATCAGAAGTGGGAACTGAGGTGAAAAATCAGAAGGGGGAACTGAGGTGAAAATTCAGAAGTGGGAACTGAGGTAAAAAATCAGAAGTGGGAAATGAGGTAAAAAAATCAGAAGTGGGAACTGAGGTAAAAAAAAATCAGAAGTGGGAACTGAGGTAAAAAAATCAGAAGTGGGAACTGAGGTAAAAAAATCAGAAGTGGGAACTGAGCAGAAGTGGGAACTGAGGTGAAAAACCAGAAGTGGGAACTGAAATTTCCCTGCAGCTGAATGCCAGAGGGGCTGCACAAGGTCATTTTGGAGCTTCTCTTATTAATTAACCTGCTGGGAAGGGACCTCAGGGCATTTTTGGGTCATCACAGAGCACTGAAATCATCCTGGGTGCTCTTCTGTTTGCTTTTGCTGCTCATCAAATAATGAGGGAGCTGGAGCATTAGAAAATAAAAATAAATATTTTTAAGTTATATTTTTAATACTACTTAAATTGATTTATTTTTTATTATTTTAAATATATTTTATTATTTAAAAATATTATTATATTATATTATATTATATTATATTATATTATATTATATTATATTATATATTAAATATTTACATTAAATATTAAATTATTATATTGTATTGTATTATATTATATTATATTATATTATATTATATTATATTATATTATATTATATTATATTATTTAAAATATTATTTTAAAACTAATATTTAATAATATTTTAATTTATTTAATTTATTATTTTAAATATTTTATTTTTAAATATATTAAATTATTATTGTTAATAATTATTTTAATATTTTTATTTTAAATATATTATTTTTTTAAATATTTATAAATAACCAGTAAATAAAATTAATATTTTAAAATAAAGTAAAAATTAAAAATAAAAAATAAATAAATTAAAAATAATTAAATAAAATTTTAAATAAAATTATTTTAGGATATCTTGTGCAATGCCTTAAATTATCTGTGTTTGGGTGCCATGTGTTTGGAATTGGAGATGTGGAAATGAATCTAAAAGCTGAATTTTCCTTTGTCACTCTGGGGTTTCAATTTCAACTCATTCCCTATGTGACAGGATTTTGTCTCCTGGTGTAAATTTAATCCATGATCCTCTTGTGAGTTTGCAAGTGGCGATCTTCCAAAAAACCCTTCTTTCTAATTGGTTCATTCATTTAATCTTAATTTTTCCAGACTTCCAATGAGTGATCTCCTTTGTGTGCCAGTACCTGGCTGAGGGAGGAGCTGCACAAACCTCAGGGCTTCTGAACACTCCCTGACCTCATCTCACAACGCCAGAGGAGCAGGAAAGGTCCAACATCTGAAATTCTGAATTTGCTTTGTCTCATGGCAGTTTTGGTTGGAGTTAAGGAGCATTAAAATAAAAAAAAAAACCAATTAAGCATAATGAGGGCAAATATTTAATCCTTGATGTATTTAGAGGTGCTGGTAGCAGGGCAAGTGCTGAGAAACTCAGAGCTTGAAAACATTTTGGGAAGGTGGCACAAAATGCAAGTTTTAATGTGCTATTAAATTAAATTGTGGGGTTTAATCAAGGCTGACCTTTTTTTTCTGGCTGGCAAAAGATTACAGAGGTGAAAATTTGATAAGAAGAGAATGGGAGAAGCCCAGAAAACATCACAAAGGTTGGGCAGAACCTGTGGGCTGTGCTGGGAATGGTGAGGCCAGCTGGGCAGTCAGCATCCCCATGCTGCTCTCTGTAATCCAGTTCACACTTTGTGCATTCCGGTCTGTTCTGGAGTTCAGGAGACTTTCTCCATGGACGAGGGTCAGAGTCAGGGCTGCCCTGGGGGTCAGGGCAGAGCAGACACAGAAATGTTCCCTGTGTGCCCTGGGTTTGCACAGCATCTCCATGGCAGTTGCCTTCTGATCATTGGGCATTTGCCTTATCTCTTCCACAATCACTGATCCCTCGGGAGGGGACATTGCTGATAACAGCCATTGAATGTCACTGCATGGTTGATAAGAACTGCAGCATCCCATTGGGAGATGTGAGCCCAGAGGGAGGAGCCAAGCATTGCTACCTGGGCATAATCTGGAGATTCTGGAACACCAGCCAAGCATTCCTACCCGGATATAATCTGAAGATTCTGGAACACCAGCCAAGCATTCCTACCCGGATATAATCTGAAGATTCTGGAACACCAGCCAAGCATTCCTGCCTGGGTATAATCTGGAGATTCTGGAACACCAGCCAAGCATTCCTACCCGGATATAATCTGGAGATTCTGGAACACCAGCCAAGCATTCCTACCCGGATATAATCTGAAGATTCTGGAACACCAGCCAAGCATTCCTGCCTGGGTATAATCTGGAGATTC